>NC_083238.1:56598290-56728290 GCF_032191835.1 Heteronotia binoei
ATTTAGGAATTTCCCATGATGATTACTTGTAAAATGCCAAACAAACAAAAATATTACTCCGCTAAAAAAAAGAAGAAGTTTATTTTGGTAATTCACACCATTTTGATTCCTTTCCACAAATCCCCTTATCGTGTATTTCTTTCTTTAGCAACAGCTTGGGATAGTACATAACAATCCTCATTAATTACATTTCCATTTTAATGGAATGGCTTAATCCAAACTTAGTGCCGAAATGGACTCCATATTGGTGGTTCATGAATCCTCAGTTCAGACATAGGTATGTGTAGCATTGCAAGCTCCAGTTGGAAATACCTGAGATTTGGGGGGGGGGTGGAGTTTGGGAGGGACCAAAGTGAGGTCTAATGTCATAAAGTCCGGAGCACAACAGACACATGTGAATTACAGCTTCACTAGAGAGCCAGTTCGGTTAGGTGCGCACAGTCTTATCTGGGACAACTGGGTTCGATTCCCCACTCCTCCACTTGCAGCTGCTGGAATGGCCTTGGGTCAGCCATAGCTCTCGCAGAGCTGTCAGTGAAATGGCAGCTACTGAGAGCTCTCTCAGCCCCACCTACCTCGCAGGGTGTCTGTTGGGGGGGGAAGTGAAGGAGATTGTGACTGCTCTGAGACTCTGAGATTCAGGGTATAGGGAGGTATACAAATCCAATATCATCATCATCTTCTCCTCCTCCTTTTTCTCTTCCTTCTTCTCCTCCTTCTCCTTCCTCTCTTCTCCTTCTCCTCCTTCTTCTTCTCCTTTCTTTTCTTTTCCTTCTTCTTCTATCACTGTGCATATGGTGCCTGATTTTGGATCAGAACTGCCTCCCCCCACACCTTTTTCTGACCTGAAATGTTCCTTGGTGGAACGAGCAGGATTTGACCTGCTGGAAAACCCATAAATGCACATGTGAATTTTCCCAATGGGCCAAATAGGATTTTTTCCAGACCATTGATGAACCTGAAATCACTGATTTAATATTGAGTAGGGTCCCCAGCCTCAGGTGGGACTGGAATCCCCCAGAATTACAGTTTATCTCCAGATTACAGAGATTTTTATTTTTATTTATTGAATGTACTTTAAATGTATACCCCGCCCCTCTCCTGCGAACGGACCCAGGACGGCTAACGTCTGAGCAACGAGATTATGCATTAAAATCACTAAAGCAATACAAAAACTGAAGACTGTAAATCATAACATTATAGTGCCATCCACAACTTCTTATGACAGTTTCTTTAGTGGCCAGTTCAATTTCTACTAATTTCTTAAGTTAGTCTATCCATCAGTGGTCCTTGAGACATTATCTAATATTCTATAGCTAGTGTTCGCTCACTTATACGAGCAGCAGCACTCTCCCCCATTAGATCAGTTCTGTTGGAGAAAATGGATGTTTTGGAGGGGGATTCTCTGGCATTTTACCCCACTGAGGTCCCTGTCCGCCCCCAGGCTCCATCCCAAATCTCCCAAAGTTTCCAACCTGGAGCTGACAAATCTACTCCTCCACCCCCAACCAGCGGCTGTGGGGGGGACCTGGTAACCCTATCTTTTAGACGCAGGGATGTCAAACATGCAGTTTGGGGGGCTGAATCAGGCCCCTGGACGGCTCCTATCAGGCCCCCAAGCAAGGGGCTGTCATCTGCTTCCTTCTCCCTCTCTCTTGCTTCCTTCTGCATCACTGCTTTACAAGGCTTGCTCAATCGCACAGGAGCTACAGAGCAAAACTATTCTCTCATTGACTGAGGCTCCTCCCTTGGGAAGGAAGGGAGGAGGAGTAGCTTGCTTTGCCAGGCTCTCTCAATTGCACAGCAGAGCTACTGAGCCAAGCCTCTCTTCCTTCTATTGGCTGAGGCTTCCCCCCACCCAGTCCCCTGGGAAGGAAGGAAGGAAGGAAGAGCTAGAGCTTCCTTTCCCAGTTCCCTGGATCCCATGGGAGAAATACAAAGAAAGCATCTTTAAGAGCAACGAGTGCTTATGTTTATTTTTTTTTAGTTTTTTTTTTTAAATATATATTTGTGTTGGTCTGTGTTCTTCATATAATTCACCTGCTACCTAATCTTAAATAAGTACACACATGGACCAACCCGACATGGCCCAGCCCAACAAGGTCTCATTTATGTCAGATCCGACCCCTCATAACAAATGACTTCAACACCCCTGTTCTAGAGATTCCCAGGGGTGGCATTCTAGCAGGAGCTCCTTTGCATATTAGGCCACACCCCCTGATGTAGCCCATCCTCCAAGAGCTTACAAAAGAGCTTATGAGCTCTTGGGGGATTGGCTACATCAGGGGTGTGTGGCCTAATATGCAAAGGAGCTCCTGTTAGAATTCACCCCTGGAGACTTCTAAGGAAAAGGTCAAATTCTTACCAGGACTCCAGCATGTCCTTTCGTTTTTCTTGGTCTTGGTGATTCCCTAAGTTACACTGAATCTCACTGTTGGCTTTGTTTTGTTTTTGAGTGTATAACATTCATCCCTCAGGCTGCCTCTGTCATTTTTATTAGTTGCCAACCTCAAATGTCGCGCATGCATAAAATCCACATAGGAAACACTGGCTCACTCCAATGAAATTTCAGAGTGTCACAGCCTGTTTGTAATTTAAACCGGATCGTTGTTTCTTTTCCGACAAGAGCAACATCTCGGGGAGAAATTACCAGCCTCTGAACAAATAGCTAAACAAACAAATATACCCAGGTGGAGATATTTCGAGAACGCACCTGAATTTCACTGCGCGGCTCACAGTGTCATGGCGCTCTGTTTTGAATTTGGAAATATGTTCACAGGTAACTGTGATGTTCTACTGCAAGGGCATTTGGAAGACAACTTCGATGACCATCATTTTTCCAAGGGGCTTTGAGTCTGTTTAGCATCCAGAACGTGGACTGACTGTAGATGTCTCCGTGAATGGTGTCCCCAGTTGCTCAAGGCAACCTTCTCAGAGACCAACTGATGATCCACTTCTTAACCTCAGCTGATCTATTTGATGTGTGTTTAAATCAAGGGTGTCAAACATATAGTTTGGGGGCCGAATCAGGCCCCCGGAGGGCTCCTATCAGCACCCTGAGCAACTGGCTGTCATCTGCTTCCTTTCCCTCTCTCTTGCTTCTTCTGCATCACAGATTGCTTTGCAAGGCTTGCTCAATTGCACAGGAGCTACAGAGCAAAGCCTCTATGTTCTCAATTGGCTGAGGCTTGTCCCTTGGGAAGGAAGGGGAGGAATAGCTTGCTTTGCCAGGATCTCTCAATAGCACAGCAGAGCTACTGAGACAAGACTCTCTTCCTTCTATTGCCTACTTTGCCGAGTGCAGAGCCGACCCTGGCTGCCAGTCTGAGTAGACGCAGCCCTGACTTTGATGGACCAGAATAGTAAAAGGCAGCTTTGTGTTTTGTGTGTTTCAAGTTGTTCTTGCTATCCAAATATGCTCTAGTCCTGTTGAGACTGTGCAGACTGTTTTTGTCTAAATAATAGACTGCCTTTGGTTTACTACAGAATGTGTTTTCTCATTTCTGCTTTTATTACTCCACCCCCCGCCCTACTTCCCAGATGGATGAAAATGTGCGAAGACACAGAGTCGAAGGTAACATGGGACGCAGCAAGCTGCAGCCCTTTCTCAGATATGCGTCTCATATTTGCAATTTCGCTTGTCAAAAGCGAAGATAATTTTACTTTTCAATTCCATCAGTATGCCAAAAAGAAAAACGTCATATGCTAAATTAAAATTGATACATTTTTTTCTTGTTGCAGCAGTAATATAAGGGTAAGCTTGATAGGAATGTATGCATTGAAAACTTTTTCATACCCCCCCCATTGCTTTTCAATCCCTCCCCCCAATTGTGAGCCAGTTTGGTGAAGTGGTTAAATGTGTGTACTCTTAGGTGGGAGAACCAGATTTGATTCTCCACTCCTCCACTTGCACCTGCTGGAATGGCCTTGATAGGAGTTGTCCTTGAAAGAGCCAGTTTGGTGTAGTGGTTAAGTGCATGGACTCTTATCTGGGAGAACGGGGCTTGATTCCCCACTCCTCCACTAGGCAGCTGCTGGAATGGCCTTGGGTCAGTCCTAGCTCTTGTAGGAGTTGTCCTTGAAAGGCAGATTCTGTGAGAACTGTTAGAACTCAGGAACAGTTCTGGGAGAGCCAGTTTAGTGTGGCAGTAAAAGTGCGTGGACTCTTATCTGGGAGAACCAGGTTTGATTCCCCATTCCTCCACTTGGATCTGCTGGAATGGCCTTGGGTCAGCCATAGCTCTCGTAGGAGTTGTCCTTGAAAGGGCAGCTTCTGTCAGTGCTCTCTCAGCCCACCCACCTCACAGGGTGTCTGTTGTGGAGGAGGAAGATAAAGGAGATTGTGAGCCGCTATGAGATTCAGAGTGGAGAGAGGGATATAAATTCATCATCATCACCACCACCACCTTTTTCTTTTCCTTCTTCCTTCCTTCCTTCCTTCCTCCCTCCCTTCCTTCCTCCCTCCCTCCCTTCCTTCCTTCTCTCTCTCTCTCTCTCTCTCTTCTTCTTTCTTTCTTTCTTTCTTTCTTTCTTCTTTTCTTTCTTTCTTTCTTTCTTTCTTTCTTTCTTTTTCTTTCTTTCTTTCTTTCTTTCTTTCTTTCTTTTCCTTTCTTTCTTTCTTTCTTTCTCTTTCTTTTCTTTCTCTTTCTCTCTCTACTCTCTCCTCTCTCTCTTTCTTTCTTTCTTTCTTCTCTTCTTTCTTATCTTTCTTTCTTCTTCTTTCTTTCTTTCTTTCTTTCTTTCTTTCTTTCTTTCTTTCTTTCTTCTTCTTTCTTTCTTTCTTTCCCCGCCCTTCCCATGGGACAGGCTAAGGGCAGGTTACATCATAAAAACAATCAACAATAAAACCAATAAAAGGCCAATTTAAATATATAATGTCTAAAACTACAGAATGACAATAGACTAAAATGGCAGGTTCTGCCTTACAGACGTGGCCTATTGTTCCTCTTCTTCCTCTCCTCCTCCTCCTTCCCAGTCTCCTAGATGAGGCAAGTACAAGCCACTCAAGGATGTCTTCAGTTACCTCTGGACACATTGGAGGCCCCAGAGAAAATATTGTCCCATGCCATATTTTTGCTCGTAAGGATGAAAACTGAGGAACTTTGACAGACAAGTGGCAAAGTTAGCAACATACCCACTGGTGGAAGAGCAAGCTCATTGACCAGAGCAGAAGACATTGGAAAAGGGCCTTTGTTGCCATGGCAATGATGAGCCATTTAATCAAGAAGCAGACTGTTGTTGCCAGGTGTTATCCCTACCAAGGGCAAAAGTCTGCACAAGCTGAAAACAGTTCAATCTAACATATTTAACATAATATGTTAACATAACATAACATATTCGACCTATATATATTTTTTCCTCGTTCAGTCGCACAGTCGAGTCCGACTCTTTGCGACCCTGTGAGGTGGGTGGGACTGAGAGGGCTCTCACAGCAGCTGCCCTTTCAAGACAACCTCTGCCAGAGCTATGGCTGACCAAGGCCATTCCAGCAGGTACAAGTGGAGGAGTGGGGAATCAAACCCGGTTCTCCCAGATAAGAGTCCACACACTTAACCACTACACCAGACTGGCTCTCTTTAGATCTCTGTTTATATCTCTGCTACCTAATCTTAGGTACACACACAGCCCGCCCAACATGGCCTGGCCTCACATGGTCTCATTTATGTCAGATCCGGCCCTCATAACAAAGGAGTTTGACACCCCTGCTCTACAGCTTTACTGTTGTTCAGTCACACAGTCAGAGTACATCTCTTTGCGCCCCTATGGACCAAGTCATGCCAGGCCCTCCTGTCTTCCACATCCTCTGAAGTCTGCTCAAATTCGTGTTTGTTACATCAGTAACGCTGTCCAGCCATCTCCTCTTTTGCCATCCCCTTCTTCTTTTGCCTTCTGCCTTTCCCAGCATCAGGGTCTTCTCCAGTAAGGGCTCCCTTCTCGTTTTGGGACCAAAGTGTTTGAGCTTCAGCTTCAGCATCTGACCTTTCAGGGAACAGTCCGGGTTGATTTCCCATAGGACTGACTGATTGGATCTCCCTGCAGTCCAAGGTACTCTCAAGAGTCTTCTCCAGCACTACAGCTCAAAAGCATCTATTCTTCTGCACTCGGCCTTCCTTATGGTCCAACTCTCACAGCCGTACATTACTACTGGGAATACCATCGCTTTGACATACAGATTCTATTTTTCATGTTTTCAATCGATATATTTTGAATGGTTTGTCAAACACTACTCTAACCCATGTGTTTTACTTCTGGAATTTTACTGTGTATAAGAATAGCAAAAATCCAGATGTAAAATGCATTAGTTAGTGTAGTGTGAATGCACCCTCGGTGGCTGAGAAACCATCTTAACCAATCTAGTAATTTGTTCTTTTCAGGGTCGCTTTGTAGGAAAATAGGCGGTGGAGCTCATCCAGGATTGTTATGCAGCTGCACCCACTATTCAATTGGACCAGGTGGGGAGGAGGAGGGCGAACCCTCAGAAAGGTTCAGGAGCTGCGCTCCTGTGAGCTCCTGCTGAATCCGAGGCCTGGTTCTTTTCCTGGTATCTGTTTTAAGTGGAGGGATTTATACAGCATCCTATATATGAAAAATGTACCTGTTTCTCTTCCACCGACCAAAGAATCCCTCCAAAAAGTTTGATTTGTACCAGTTTCTCACTAGTGTTGCTCCACCCCCAGGCTTCTGTCTCCCCTTCAGCACAAGGGGAGGATGGTGGCTCAGTGGTAGAGCATCCGCTTGGCAAGCAGGAGGTCCCAGGTTCAAATCCCTGGCATCTCCAAAAAAAGGGTCCAGGCAAGTAGGTGTGTTAAACCTCAGCTTGAGACCCTGGTGAGTCGCTGCCAGTCTGAGAAGACAATACTGACTTTGATGGACCAAAGCGGTCTGATTCAGTAATTTGCTTCATTTTGACGCACGGCTCCCTCAGTTCCCCTCGTGGAGTCTTAATCCTTAAAAGACAGCATCACAAAACGCGAGGGGAACTGGAGGGAATCGTGTGTCAAAATGCGCCCACAGAGCAACTGGCGGGAAATTGATCTCTTGCACTGGGGTGGGGTCCAGGGTTCCAACTACGGGCTGGCAGGTTTCTGGAAATTTGGGGATGGAGCCTTGATGTCGTAAGTAGGTAAGAGAATAGACTGTTGATCTGTATAGTCCATAATTCATATCTCTCCCGTAGGATAATTAGATCCCTTTAGCAAGTTGCTGTTTGTCACCTTGCCCATGCTCTCAGTTTGGACATAATGATGTGACCTATGTTATAAGCCTCTCTTGAAAGGTTTGCAAAAAAAGTGTGAGCATTTTTTGAACACTGAAAGCATTCTATATATGCAAAACATCATCATCGTCACCACCACCATCATTAACATCATCTCTAATTTCCTGAATCCCAACATTTCTAATTCCTGCTTTTCATTTATAATATACGGGACGCTATTGTCTACCAATTTGTGATGAAGCAATGGGATACAATTAATGGCCTAAACTTGGGTAGTGTCAACACAATTATCCTCATTACTTACTCTGCTTTAGCTACCGAGCAATAATAAATGCTGCCGTTTTAGAGACCAAAGGCCATCTAAATTAAACACCAAAGATTAATGTCATTGTGTGTTTCTGAGAGATGGTTGTGAAGCTGTGAAGCTACCAGAATGCCATCGGTGTAAATAAAAAAATTATCAAGCTTCAATATGCCATGTATCAGTTGCTTTATGTATTCAAGCTTCAATATGCCATGTATCAGAGCCAGTTTGGTGTAGTGGTTAAGTGCGCAGACTCTTATCTGGGAGAAGCGGGTTTGATTCCCCACACCTCCACTTGCACCTGCTGGAATGGCCTTGGGTCAGCCATAGCTCTGGCTGAGGTTGTCCTTGAAAGGGAAGCTGCTGTGAGAGCCCTCTCAGCCCCACCCACCCACCCACCTCACAGGGTGTCTGTTGTGGGGGAGGAAAATAAAAGGATTGTAAGCCACTCTGAGTCTCTGATTAAGAGAGAAGGGCGGGGTATAAATCTGCAATTCTTCTTCTCTAGCCTAAATCCCTGATATTATTAGGGTGCTTTCACACAAGAGATTTGGCCCAACTTAGCCAGGCTTTCCATCTGCCCTCCATGCCGCATCCTTTTTCACCCTGTCTCCAGATGTCTCCTATCCGGATTAAAAAGCCACCTGGTCTTCCCGGTACTTTCCCCCTGAATCACATTTAGGTCACGTATTTGCTTTCCATCTGAATGCCCAGGCATGACTCATAAGTGGAAGAGCACTGTGATCACGCGAAGTCATCACTCTGTGTCACATAAGAGAAGCCGTGTTGGATCAGGCCAATGGCTCATCCACACTCTGTGTCACATAAGAACATAAGAGAAGCCATGTTGGATCAGGCCAATGGCCCATCCAGTCCAATACTCTGTGTCACATAAGAACATAAGAGAAGCCATGTTGGATCAGGCTAATGGCCCATCCAGTCCAACACTCTGTGTCACATAAGAACATAAGAGAAGCCGTGTTGGATCAGGCCAATGGCCCATCCAGTCCAACACTCTGTGTCACATAAGAACATAAGAGAAGCCATGTTGGATCAGGCCAATGGCCCATCCAGTCCAATACTCTGTGTCACATAAGAACATAAGAGAAGCCGTGTTGGATCAGGCTAATGGCCCATCCAGTCCAACACTCTGTGTCACATAAGAACATAAGAGAAGCCGTGTTGGATCAGGCTAATGGCCCATCCAGTCCAACACTCTGTGTCACATAAGAACATAAGAGAAGCCATGTTGGATCAGGCTAATGGCCCATCCAGTCCAACACTCTGTGTCACATAAGAACATAAGAGAAGCCGTGTTGGATCAGGCCAATGGCTCATCCACACTCTGTGTCACATAAGAACATAAGAGAAGCCATGTTGGATCAGGCCAATGGCCCATCCAGTCCAATACTCTGTGTCACATAAGAACATAAGAGAAGCCATGTTGGATCAGGCTAATGGCCCATCCAGTCCAACACTCTGTGTCACATAAGAACATAAGAGAAGCCGTGTTGGATCAGGCCAATGGCTCATCCACACTCTGTGTCACATAAGAACATAAGAGAAGCCATGTTGGATCAGGCCAATGGCCCATCCAGTCCAACACTCTGTGTCACATAAGAACATAAGAGAAGCCATGTTGGATCAGGCTAATGGCCCATCTAGTCCAACACTCTGTGTCACATAAGAACATAAGAGAAGCCATGTTGGATCAGGCCCATCCAGTCCAACATTCTGTGTCACATAAGAACATAAGAGAAGCCGTGTTGGATCAGGCCAATGGCTCATCCAGTCCAACACTCTGTGTCACACAGTGGCCAGTATATGTGTGTGTGTACATACACACACACACACACATACATACATACATATATATATACACATATATGCACACACACACACATATATATACTGTGGCTAATAGCCACTGATGGACCTCTGCTCCATATTTTTATTCAATCCCCTCTTAAAGCTGGCTATGCTTGTAGCCGCCACTACCTCCTGTGGCAGTGAATTCCACATGTTAATCACCCTTCGGGTGAAGAAGGACTTCTTTTTATCCGTTTTAACCTGGCTGCTCAGCAATTTCATTGACTGCCCACGAATTCTTGTATTGTGAGAAAGGGAGAAAAGGACTTCTTTTCTACTTTCTCCATCCCATGCATAATCTTGTAAACCTCTATCATGTCACCCCACAGTCGACGTTTCTCCAAGCTAAAGAGCCCCAAGCGTTTCAACCTTTCTTTATAGGGAAAGGGTTACAAACCTTTTATCATTCTAGTTGCCCTTTTCTGCACTTTTTCCATTGCTATAATATCCTTTTTGAGGTGCGGTGACCAGAATTGTAAGCAGTATTCCAAATGAGACCGCACCGTCGATTTATACAGGGGCATTATGATATTGGCTGATTTGTTTTCAATTTCCTTCCTAATAATTCCCAGTATGGCGTTGGCCTTTTTTATTGCAATCGCACACTGTCTCTCTCTTGGTCAGTCTCGGTCAGTTCACAACCCAGTTCGTCTCATGTCCCATTCGCCACTTGTGCAGGAGGATCTGTATTTTCAATGATTGGTTTGACTGTGAACGGCGGCCCTTCCCCTTGCTCACCTTCTCTGCCGTGGTGGCGATCTTAAGGGCCTTCTGGAGCATTGGGTCGTCCATTTCTGCTACTTTCTTGCGGGCCCTCTCTTCACGAAGGCCATGCGTGAAGCGGTTGAGCAGGACCTCTTAAAGTTGTGCAAAGTCTTCTTTCACGCTGAGCTCCGGCAAGGAGGTGAGGTGGTCAGCTGCGGACTCGTTCGGCTGCTGGTACCGATTGTTGAATTGGAGCCTCCTCTTTGGCTGTGGGGAGAAGTGGCCAGTCAGCATTGTGACAATTTGTTCTTAGGTTGAGGTCTCGACTGCGGCTGCTGCGACCAGGCTCTCAGCTAGCCTTAGGGTGGCAATGCCACAGGAGCTAAGTCGCAGGGCCTTCTTCATCTCCCAGGCCTTGTGCCCGTCTCTGAGCTTTTGGGCCACAAGGTATTTGGGTTTCTTAGCCCACGTCTCCCAGAGCTCGGGATGAGCCAGATTGAACTTGGACAGCAATCCTGGAGTGGTAGCCATTCCAGTCAGTGGTGGTGATGCAATGCGTGGAGCTGGAACATGGGAGGGCAGTGATGCACGGCATGGTGCCGGTTGCTCGGGCTTGCTCAACAGGGTCTCATCCTCATTGCCACTGTAATATAGTGGGTCCGATGCATAGAGGAGGCGTGATTGCAGTGATTATATCTCTCTTTATTGATTACAGCAATCAATCGTTTGAACCAGCAGAGGCCTTCTGTTTGGACCAGGGCAGTAGGGATTTGGATCTTACTGCCCATTGTTCTAGAGCAGGGGTGTCAAACTCATTTGTTATGAGGGACGGATCTGGCATAAAAGAGACCGTGTTGGGTTGGGCCATGCCGGGTTGGACCGAGCCATGTCAGGCCAGGCCATGTGTGTACCTATATAAGATTAGGTAGCAAAGAGATACATTTTATAAAGAACACAAACACAATTTAAAAAAAAAACAAAACTTAAAACGTTAGCACTCATTGGTCTTAAAGATGGTTTATTTGTATTTCTCCCATGGGTTCCAGGGAACTGGGCAAAGGAAGCTCTGGCTCTTTCCTTCCTTCCCCAGGGGACTAGGAGGGGGAGGAGCCTTAGCCAATAGAAGGAAGAGAGGCTTGGCCCAGTAGCTCTGCTGTGCAATTGAGAAAGTCTCACAAAGCAAGCTCCGCCTCCCCCTTCCTCCCGAAGGGAGGAGCCTCAGCCAATGGAGAAAATAGAGGTTTTGCTCTCTCTCCTGTGCGATTGACCAAGTCTTGCAAAGCAAGCTGTGATGCAGAAAGAAGTGAGAGAGAGGGAGAAGGAAGCAGATGACAGCCAGTTGCTCAGGGGCCTGATAGGAGCCCTCTGGGGGCCTGATTTGGCCCCCAAAATGCATGTTTGACACCCCTGTTCTAGAGTCCGCAATCTCAGTCCTCAAGGCTCCAATGAGCCAGGCAGGAACACTGATAAGGAATGCAAGCATGAGTCCACATACACAATTCTGTTCATTGGTTGCCAAGTATCTGAAATCCAGCCATCTAGTCCCCCCTCCTTCCCAGCTCTGGATTCCTCATACTTAGCTTTCTGACCACAGATCTTCACCCTCCATAGTTACTACTACCTGCTCTCTGAGATTCTGTAACCAGCTCTTAGCTAGCCTTTATAATTCTCTAAGCCAGCAGTTACCAACCTTTTTGGCACCAGAGACAGGTTTTGTGAAAGACAATTTTTCTACAGACCGGAGGATGGCGGGGGTGGGGGGGCGGGGGGGGGACGCACAATGATTTCAGGATGATACAATTGTGCACTTTATTTTTGTTACTTTGGTTCAGTGGTTAAGTGTGTGAACTCTTATCTGAGAGAACCGGGTTTGATTCCCCAGTCTCCCACTTGCAGCTGCTGGAATGACCCTTGAAAGGGCAGCTCCTGGGAGAGCTCTCTCAGCCCCACCCACCTCACAGGGTGTCTGTTGTGGGGGAGGAATGTAAAAGCGATTGTAAACTGCTCTGGGACTCTGAGATTTGGAGTGGAGGGTGGGATATAAATCCAATGTCGTCATCGTCTTCCCCTTAGAATCACAGAATCATAGAGTTGGAAGGGACCTCCAGGGTCATCCAACCCCCTGCACAATGAAGGAAATTCACAAACACCTCTCCCTAAATTCACATAGAATCAAATTATCCTTACATTGCAAGCGAGGCTCAAATCAACAAGAGCCAGGGCCTTTTCTGTTGCTGCCCCTAGCTGGTGGAACGAGCTGCCGGAAGAGATCAGGGCCCTGCGAGAGCTTCCACAGTTCTGCGGGGCCTGCAAAACGGCACTCTTCCGCCAGGCATTTTCATAACGATAACATCTGCAGCAGCGGGATTGGCCCCTAGAAACATCGCCGACGGCCTACCTCTTCATGCTATCGCGATCCTAGGAGCTCTTCGAATGGCTAACCACCATTCGGATCCCTGCCTGAAACCTTGATGCCAGTATCAGTAGATGTTTTTAGAAATTGTTTTTATGTTTTACGTTTTCATTGTTGCTTTATTTTATTTGGTTGCACAATGTAACGGTGCGACCTCAAATTTGTGAGCTGCTCTGGGCCTTCCTCGGCGGGGAGGGAGGGATATAAATCAAATAAATAAATAAAATGTAGAGGTTCCAAAGGAGCTGTAGGGTGGTTAACACAGAGTTATTCTTCTCAGGGCGCCCAGGGCATTAAACTGTCCCCATGATAGCCCGGCACTGCTCCACGGGGTCACTAAGACAAGGCCTCTGAGCTCAGATGGGGAGCTGAGGACCTGTTCCCCTCTGTGATGAATCCCTATATTGATTGGGTGCAGGTAGTGACTACTCATGAGTACAGGAAAAGCCCCTCCACCCCCAAAGTCCCCAGATATTTCTTGAATTGGTCTTGGCAACCCTAACCTCTCCATTCTTGCAATCCCAGACAGGCAACAAAAACGAGTCCCTGGTAACTTGCCCTATGTGGTTGGAGAGCTATGCTTGGCACATAAGGAATTGACTGATAATATGTGGGAATTTACTCTCAGAAGAGGTTGTCTGTCCACCTGATATTATGGGAGGTCTCCCACCAATCACTTCACCCTGGGCCTGCCTCGGCGGGGAGGGCAGGATATAAATAAAATATATAATGAAATAATGATAGCACTCACAGCCCGGTTGCTAACAGGTCATAGAACGGGACCGGTCCACGGACCGGGGGTTTGGGACCACTGCTCTAGGCACAAGGATCACTCTGTTACCTGCGAGGCAGCTTCAGCGAGACTCAGATCACTCAGCCACCCCCTGATTCAAAAATAGCAACTGTGAAATCCCGCCGCCTTTGTGAAGTTCAGAGCTTGGAGTGAGCCGATGCCCATTGCGGAGTGTCTCACCTCTGATCGCACCAAGGTCTAATGAATCGATCAAAATCAGCCTTTCTCTCCTCTGCTGATGGAAAGTGTAATCATCCGCACTGTGCAATAGAGCCCTCGTATCGATCTTCTATTCATCTAACCTCTCCTTTAACACCAGCCTATCATTAGACTGGTAGAGCTCCCAGGCCTTGGGCAGTAACGGCTGGGGCTGTTATTATATTGGCAATGCTCTCAGCAAACAAATCTTTTCTTATCCAAATACTGTTGCTATCCAAATGGGAAGGTATGCAAAACTCACATTTTAATGCATTGATCCAGAGGAGTGAGCTGTGGTCAGGCCTTGAATTCAGCAGCAGCTCACAGAAGCACAGCTCCTGAATCTTTCTGAGGGTTCCCCCTCTCCCCCACCCCCGCCTACCTTGTCCACTGAATAGTAGGTGCAGCTGCATAACAAACCCTGGATTAGGAGAGCGGGCAGCCGGGCAGCCACCAAGGGCTTCGCCACACCCCCAACAGCCCTCATTAATCCCTGGAGAAGCCCACATCACCCTTTCTTCTCTTCTTATGTCACTTTGAGTGGCGGGTGGCTTGCTGGCCTTTTGACTGGGGGAGGGGCAGCCTAGGAGAGCCCCGGATGAGTGAGGCCTGCTTGGGCTGGCTGGATCTCTAGCCAGCCCAAGCAGGCCTCACTCATCCAGGGCTCTCCTTTCTTGTGTCAGGTTGCTTTTGGCTGGTGGGGGGCAGCATATGCTAATGAGTCATGCTAATGAGCTCTAACACCTCTTTTTCTACAAAATGACCCCTGGCTGTGTTAGTCTGTTGCTGCAAAATAGTCAAGAATCCAGTAGCACCTTTAAGACTAACAAATCCAGTGGGGTGTGATGTCACAGGACAGGTAACTCTCCAGATGTTTTTTTGCCTACAACTCCCATCAGCCCCAGCCAGCATGGCCAATGGCTGGGGCTGATGGGAGTTGTAGGCAAAAAGCGTCTGGAGAGCTGCCGTTGGCCACGCCTGTCATACAGTCTACCTTCCACAGTGACCATTTTCTCCAGGTAAACTGATCTCTGTCACCTGGAGATTAGTTGTAATAGAGTGAGGAGGAGTAGGATGGATTTATACTCCACCCTTCACTCAGAGCAGCTTCCGATCACCTTCCCTTCCCCTCCCCACAATAGACACCCTGTGAGAGAGAGCTCTGGCTGAGCACTCCTCGTGAGAGAACGGCTCTGAGAGAACTGTGGCAGGCCCAAGGGCACCCAGTGGGTTCTCCATATTAGAATCCGCCACTCTTGACTACTACAAAAAACTGGTTCTCACTGAACTGGGAGATTACCAGCTGCCACCTGGAGGTTGGGAACCTTATTTGTATGTATTAAATAGGAGGAGGAGGAAGAGGAAGAAGAAGAAGAAATTGGATTTATACCCCACCCTATACTCTGAGTCTCAGAGTGGCTTACATTCTCCTTTACCTCCCCCCCACCGCCCCACAACAGACACCCTGTGAGGTAGGTAGGACTGAGAGAGCTCTCTCAGAAACTGCCCTTTCAAGGACAGCTGTGCAAGAGCTATGGCTGATCCAAGGCCATTCCAGCAGCTCCAAGTGGAGGAGTGAGGAATCAAACAGGTTCTTCCAGATAAGAGTCCTTGCACTTAACCAGTACACCAAACTGGGCTTGATAACTTTGTGAACAAGACAGAGACATCCTGCAAATTTAAACCTACTTAACTGTCCATGGCTCATATGGAAGAGATAAGGAGACTTAATCTCCTCCCACCACCTGTTATACTGCCGCTGAACCCAAAATACATGCTAATATCCTTTTTGACAAAAGCCATCTGAGCTCAATATAGTAAATAATGTGGAATTTTTTTTATTTTTTTCAAAAAAGGCTGTTTGAAGACTCTCTTTCTTCTTCCCCCTGTGTGGTCAGAAATTAAAAAAGGGTAATAAACACGTTAAAGAGGGGCTAATGGGTCCCAAGCAGCTCAGTTCTCATCTTTGCAAGACTTTTATGGAACGTAATTAGATAATTACCGCTAATTGGCATAATGGGAGGAAAGAATATGATGGGGTGCAGAAGAACAAAAATAAGTTCTAGCAGGGCTGTACTCCATCTCGGCTACTTAATCAGGCTCCAGGGGGGATAATACACAATTGGCCGTACAGTCATGCAAACTTCTAATGATTATAGTTTGCAGTTTTGGCTAATACATTCCGGATTTAACTCAGTTTGAGCTGTCGGCTCCATACCTGCTGGGCTATGGAAATTTGCGACGTCTATTGTTTAAGTGCAAAGCGAAGTGCACACACTGCAAAGCGTTCTGCCTTTTGCCTTGGCTTGCTTCGGACTAGCTACGGAAGCACAGGCTATAAACGATGTCCCCATTCAAATTACTGTTCTGAACTGGATGTCATCCATTGCCGGCTCAATTCTGAATGAATAGATAACAGAGACAGACGTTTCATGCAGCAAATTTGTTTCCGTTAATGAGCTGTCTCTGAAGCAATCGAGCCATTTCAAACAGTGTCATGCTCCCCCTCCCCCTTCCTTTTTCGCCACACAATCTTCCTCCATTTTTTGAACATTCTAAGTTGAGCACTGTAGCACTAGTGTCAGGGGCACCCGCGCCCTCCAGAGCCCAAACCTATTCAAGGTCTGGTTGATTTGAAACCTTATTGCCTGACACTAGAGCAATATAGCCCTTCTCAACGGTGCTGCTGTAGCGCTAGAGCAATATAGCGCTTCTCTATTATGCTGCTGTAGCACTATATTTGTCTAGTGCTATAACACTCTACTATATTCGTCTAGTGCTATAACATTACCAAAAAAAAGTTCAAGAGAGATCATGCAGCAAAAAAGGTCAGGAAAAAAGCTCAGCGCTGTCGGAAGCTAGTCGCTAAAATGGTTGTGTCTGATATGACAAAAGAAATCCCTTAGCAATGGGCTACCAAAATGGATTACAAGGGCTGTCTGAAAGGGGCCAATGTGCGTGGAATTTAGGGCAACTTTCAAGGGGTGACCACTCTTTAGGTTGATTTCCAATGTTACGGAGCTTATGCAGAACACTGATGGAATGTTGTAGTTTTTGGGGTTTATACACTGCCCTTCACTTGGAGTCTCCAAGCGGCTTACAGTCTCCTTTCTCTTCTCCTCCCCACACCAGACACTCTGTGAGGTAAGTGAGGCTCTGAGAGCTCTGACAGAAACTGCTCTTGAGAGCAACAGCTCTGAGAGAGTTATGCCTGACCCAAGGTCATACCAGCAGGTGCTAGTATGAGAAAGTCAGAGGTGGTTTGTCATTGACCCCTGATGTAGCCAATCCTCCAAGAGCTTACAGTAGGCCCTGTACTAACAGCCCAGTAAGCTCTTGGAGGATCAGCTACATCAGGAGGGTGTGACCTAATATGCAAAGGAGTTCCTGCTACAAAAAAACTCTGCACATAACAATCTCCAACAAAGACTGCAGTAGGGGTTTTTTCACAAATGAGGCTTCAAGTGACCCCCGGGGTCGTTTTGTAGAAAAAAATAGGTGGCGGAGCTCATTAGCATATGCAACCCCACCAGCCAAAAGCAACCCAATGCAAGGAAGAAGAGCCCCAGGTGAGTGAGGCCTTCTTGGGCTGGCTAGAGATCCAGGCAGCCCAAGCAGGCCTCGCTCGCCTGGGGCTCTCCTGAGCCGCCACCCCCAGTCAAAAGACCAGCAATTCACCCGCCACCCAAAATCACACAAGAAGTGAAGAAATGGTGTTGTGGGCTTCTCCAGGAGTTAATAAGAGCTGCTGGGGGTGTGGCAAAGCCCCTGGTGACTGGTTGGCTGCCCGCTCTCCTAATCCAGGGATTGTTATGCAGCTGCATCTACTATTCAATGGACAAGGAAGGTGGGGAGGAAGATGGGGGAACCCTCAGAAAGGTTCAGAAGGTGCGCTCCTGTGAACTCCTGCTGAATCTGAGGCCTGAGTAGGGTTGCCAATCCCCAGGTGGGGGCAGGGGATCCCCCGATTTGGAGACCCTCCCCCCGCTTCAGGGTCGTCAGAAAGCGGGAGGGGGGGGAGGGAAATGTCTGCTGGGAACTCTATTATTCCCTATGGAGAACGATTCCCATAGGGAATAATGGGGAATTGATCTGCAGGTATTAAGGGCTCTGGGGGGGCTATTTTTTGAGGTAGAGGCACCAAATTTTTAGTATAGCATCTAGTACCTCTCCCCAAAATACCTCCCAAGTTTCAAAACGATTGGACCAGGGGGTCCAATTCTATGAGCCCCAAAAATGGTGCCCCTATCCTTCATTATTTCCTATGGAAGGAAGGAATTTAAAAGGTGTGCCGTCCCTTTAAATGTGATGGCCAGAACTCCCTTTGGCGTTCAATTATGCTTGTCACAGCCTTGATCTTGGCTCCACCCCCAAAGTCTCCTGGCTCCACCCCCAAAGTCCCCAGATATTTCTTGAATTAGACTTGGCAACCCTAGGCCTGAGTGACCCTTTCCATCAAGTGTGCAAGCAACTACAAGCCACAAAAGGGGCAGATTGCTGTTTCTTTCCACTCCCCCCCCCTTTCCCCATGAACCAGCAGATGCTGACATAAACAACGCAAGCGACTCTCAGAGGCCATTTTAAACCCCCTCTGCGAAAACGCTCTCTGACAAAGGACGGGCCTATTAACAGGAAACTATTATTTGGAACTATTC
Source organism: Heteronotia binoei (assembly GCF_032191835.1). Taxonomy (NCBI): domain Eukaryota; kingdom Metazoa; phylum Chordata; class Lepidosauria; order Squamata; family Gekkonidae; genus Heteronotia; species Heteronotia binoei. Next base: position 56,616,444 of record NC_083238.1, read on the forward strand.
ACAGGAACTTTGGAACTATTAACTGGAAACATTTGCTGCTTTTTTTTTTTTTGGAGCTGAGCGCCACCTCGTCCCAGATGTCGGGACATTAAAAGCTTGATATTTTTTCGTGACCCAAGTTAGGGCAAAGCAACCGGTGCCATAGAAACCCTTCGCACATCTTCAGAACTTCAAGTGTCTGGGTCTGTTCCCCCAAGGTATAATCAGCCCATGGAAGGTGGAGTCTTGTTCTCCTCCTGTCCTTAATTTTTAAGGTCTCCAAGGGCTGAGCTATATTATACTATTTGCAGAATAATTTAGCTCTAAGTTGATTTGAAATATATAATGCAAAGCTAATATAATGAGCTCAGATTAACTAGTGAATTTTAGAAATCCTGTTATTTAATCTTTGAGAGAAGAATGAAGGAAGCATATGTAGAGGAAGAAAACATGAAACTATAATGTTTAAGTGATATTAAGTTTGTATAGTGTAAAAGATTTTGTCGGAGTTGTTAATTTTTAAATTCTTCCTTTAATAAAGAAAGAAACTGCAACCCCCCCCCCCAAAAAAAAAACTTCAAGCTCGATCTGTTTGGGGCTGACCTACAAGTGTACCCATTTGACTAGGGTTGCCAAGTCCAACAACAATGGCCCATATGAGGCCGCCATATTGAATCAGACCATCCAGGTCACTAGGGTTGCCAAGTCCAATTCAAGAAATATCTGGGGACTTTGAGGGCGAAGCCAGGAGACTTTGGGGGTGGAGTCAGGAGACTGGGGGTGGAGCCAGGAGAAATTGGGGCGGAGCCAGGAACGAGGGTGTGACAGGCATAATTGAACTCCAAGAGAGTTCTGGCCATCACATTTAAAGGGCAGCACACCTTTTTAAATGTCTTCCTTCCATAGGAAATAATGAAGGATGGGGCACCTTTTTGGGGGGCTCATAGAATTGGACCCCCTGGTCCAATCATTTTGAAACCTGGGGGGTACTTTGGGGAGAGGTACTAGATACTATACTGAAAATTTGGTGCATCTACCTCAAAAAACAGCTCCCTTAATGCCCCTGAAACCTCCAGATCAATTCTCCATTATACCCAATGAGAATCCATCTCCACATAGGGAATAATGAAATTCTCAGCAGACGTTTCCCTCCCCCGCTTCCCGTTTCTGGCGATTCTGAAGCGAGGGATTGGCCTCTCTACTCACGAGTTGCTGCCAACTTCTTCAAAGTAACACAGATACGCCATTCCAAGAGGAAGCCTTTCAATCGGAGATTGAAGCCTCCGAAGGTGGAAAGGCACATGGTCCTCTGGAGGCCGGGCTTCCCCTTGCCGGCCAGCTGACTGGGGGTGGGAAGGAGCCTGGGAAAGCAGAAGAACCCCTGCTGGGACATGGGGCTTGGCAAGCCTACATTTGACACACAAGCAAAACATAAAAGACAATGGGGTGCACACCAAGAAAACAAACAAACACGACCCCTTGTTCTCTTGCCCCGTGAGGGAAAACAAAGGAAATGTTCCCAGTAATCTCTCATTGTCTAGTCAAATGTAGCAAACCCTTTCATGTCCCAGCTGTGAGCGATGCTCAGCAAAATATCTTGGTTCGCTGCATCACAACTGCGCTAGAGACGCTTCTGCTGTCAAGACAAATTGCACAGGCCGTGAAGCAAAAACGCTGACACAGGATGGACGGCCTCTGCTACGCTTTGTAGGTTCGTGCCTTTCAGAATTGCCCCGGGAGATGGTACACCCTTTAATACCTTGTTCCCTTTTGTGCTCCGTAAGAAAAAGAAATGGGGTTCAGACTCAGGAGCCGTCATTTGAAGACAAGGGGGGGAAAAAAAATCCATGCTTGCAAGCTCCAAGAGCCATTTGAGAAAGGCATGGTTGGGTCATATTACAGAATGACATTGTAGAAGCCAAAGAGGATCAAACGGATGGTACTACCTGTCATGATCCTGGGCCTAGTGACGCCTACAGGCTCCAGAGAAGCCTGCCTAGGAGTTACTAAAGAAAACCTACATCTCCCAGGATCCTCTCTGTCCCTCTGATTGGGTGGCAAGATTTCGGAGGGAAACTAGCCCAGACTGGGGTGGGACCATAAAAGGAACAAGCATAGACAGGAGGTGTTCTCTCTGGGAAAGGCTGCAGGAGAGAAGGCAGCAGGAGAGATCCCTTACCCAAGGTGGTGAGTTTTGGTATTAGAGCAGGGAATGTCTAGATAAATGCATCAGAGCTTCTGTTAATTTGCACCCACCTTTATTGTAGACATATATTTCACTGTTTTTCCTACTTATTATGTGAGCACTGTAAATAAACTGCTGTTATTATTCTCCTTGGGTCCTCACGTCTCCTTGGACACAGTTAAGAGGTATTTACTAATAATGCAATTTTGGGCTGTATCAACAGAAGTCTAGTGTCCAGATCACATGATGTGATGGTATCGCTTTGCTCTGCTCTGGTAAGACCTCACCTGGAGTCTCGTGTTCAGTTTTGGGCACCACGTTTTAAGAAGGATATTGTCAAGCATTGTTTAATCTCTCTTTTATTGCCTGAATAAAACCAATATATTATAGATAGATTACTAACTCTGAATTAAACCTGGGCACATCGAAGTAGAATAGTAGAGACAGATTTTTTGTGCCCCCTTTGCTTTCACTAACAGATGCAGGAATTTGCTCTTTGAAGATAAGGCCACCAGGGACAGTTTCCCAGGTTAGTCCTGGACCCGGGATGAATAACCACGGGGGAGATAAGGAAGTTACTGTGTGAACTTTCACACGTGAATGCAGGCTTGTTTAGAATTTGTAGCAATGTTTAGAGAACCTTTGATGTGCCATCTTTAAGTATGCATTCTACTGTTACTTTGTATCAGTTCCAAATACCTAGCTCAATAGAGCCACATGGATTAACAATAAACCATACTTTGTTGAAAATTGCATGCTTGACAGATATAGAAAAGCTGGAACGGGTCCAAAGGAGGGCGACGAAGATGGTGAGGGGTCTGGAGACAAAGTCCTATGAGGAAAGGTTGAAGGAGCTGGGCATGTTTAGCCTGGAGAAGAGGCAGCTGAGAGGTAATATGATCACCATCTTCAAGTACTTGAAAGGCTGTCATTTAGAGGGTAGTGTGGAATTGTTTTCTGTGGCCCCGGAAGGTAGAACCAGAACCAATGGATTGAAATGAAATCAAAAGAGTTTCCGGCTCAACATTAGGAAGAATTTCCTGACTGTTAGAGTGATTCCTCAGTGGAACAGGCTTCCTTGGGAGGTGGTGGGCTCTCCTTCCTTGGAGGTTTTTAAACAGAGGCTAGATGGCCATCTGACAGCAATGAAGATCCTGTGAATTTGGGGTAGGTATTTGTGGTTTCTTGCATTGTGCGGGAGGTTGGACTAGATGACCCTGGAGGTCCCTTCCAACTCTATGATTCTAAGGAAAACAAGGGTGGTTGGGTGCTCTGGGCCCTCGATACAGACCCTTACCAGAGTGGTGGCAGCCAGTAGAAGGCCCTCCTTAACAGGGCTGGTGCTGGGGGTTTTGGCAACCTAGGCGAGCTATCCACTAGGGCCCCCCACCCAAAATTTAAAAAGCAGAGAATTGTAGCAGAAATGAAGAAACTTAAAACTAGTTTTTTTTTATTTTGAATTTAAATTTTTTAAAAAATGTGAGATTAAGCAATAAAAATTGAGAATACTACTTGATCCTTTTAGCTGGAGGTGCCAGGGACAAGCCCTTCACATGACCATTTCTACTTGATCCTTTTAGTTAGAGGTGCCAGGGACAAGCCCTTCACACGGCCATTTCTACTTGATCCTTTTAGCTGAAGTTGCCAGGGACAAGCCCTTCACATGACCATTTCTACTTGATCCTTTTAGTTAGAGGTGCCAGGGACAAGCCCTTCACACGGCCATTTCTACTTGATCCTTTTAGTTAGAGGTGCCAGGGACAAGCCCTTCACACAGCCATTTCTACTTGAGCCTTTTAGCTGAAGTTGCCAGGGACAAGCCCTTCACATGACCATTTCTACTTGATCCTTTTAGCTGGAGGTGCCAGGGACAAGCCCTTCACATGACCATTTCTACTTGATCCTTTTAGAGGTGCCAGGGACAAGCCCTTCACACGGCCATTTCTACTTGATCCTTTTAGCTGAAGTTGCCAGGGACAAGCCCTTCACATGACCATTTCTACTTGATCCTTTAATTAGAGGTGCCAGGGACAAGCCCTTCACACGGCCATTTCTACTTGATCCTTTTAGCTGGAGGTGCCAGGGACAAGCCCTTCACATGACCATTTCTACTTGATCCTTTTAGAGGTGCCAGGGACAAGCCCTTCACACGGCCATTTCTACTTGATCCTTTTAGCTGGAGGTGCCAGGGACAAGCCCTTCACATGACCATTTCTACTTGATCCTTTTAGTTAGAGGTGCCAGGGACAAGCCCTTCACATGGCCATTTCTACTTGATCCTTTTAGCTGGAGGTGCCAGGGACAAGCCCTTCACATGACCAGTTCTACTTGATCCTTTTAGAGGTGCCAGGGACAAGCCCTTCACACGACCATTTCTACTTGAGCCTTTTAGCTGGAGGTGCCAGGGACAAGCCCTTCACATGACCATTTCTACTTGATCCTTTTAGTTAGAGGTGCCAGGGACAAGCCCTTCACACGGCCATTTCTACTTGATCCTTTTAGCTGGAGGTGCCAGGGACAAGCCCTTCACATGACCATTTCTACTTGATCCTTTTAGAGGTGCCAGGGACAAGCCCTTCACACGGCCATTTCTACTTGATCCTTTTAGCTGGAGGTGCCAGGGACAAGCCCTTCACATGACAATTTCTACTTGAGCCTTTTAGTTAGAGGTGCCAGGGACAAGCCCTTCACACGGCCATTTCTACTTGATCCTTTTAGCTGGAGGTGCCAGGGACAAGCCCTTCACATGACCATTTCTACTTGATCCTTTTAGTTAGAGGTGCCAGGGACAAGCCCTTCACACGGCCATTTCTACTTGATCCTTTTAGCTGAAGTTGCCAGGGACAAGCCCTTCACATGACCATTTCTACTTGATCCTTTAATTAGAGGTGCCAGGGACAAGCCCTTCACACGGCCATTTCTACTTGATCCTTTTAGCTGGAGGTGCCAGGGACAAGCCCTTCACATGACCATTTCTACTTGATCCTTTTAGAGGTGCCAGGGACAAGCCCTTCACACGGCCATTTCTACTTGATCCTTTTAGCTGGAGGTGCCAGGGACAAGCCCTTCACATGACCATTTCTACTTGATCCTTTTAGTTAGAGGTGCCAGGGACAAGCCCTTCACACGGCCATTTCTACTTGATCCTTTTAGCTGAAGTTGCCAGGGACAAGCCCTTCACATGACCATTTCTACTTGATCCTTTAATTAGAGGTGCCAGGGACAAGCCCTTCACACGGCCATTTCTACTTGATCCTTTTAGCTGGAGGTGCCAGGGACAAGCCCTTCACATGACCATTTCTACTTGATCCTTTTAGAGGTGCCAGGGACAAGCCCTTCACACAGCCATTTCTACTTGATCCTTTTAGCTGAAGTTGCCAGGGACAAGCCCTTCACATGACCATTTCTACTTGATCCTTTTAGTTGGAGGTGCCAGGGACAAGCCCTTCACACGGCCATTTCTACTTGAGCCTTTTAGCTGGAGGTGCCAGGGACAAGACCTTGTGCATGTGAGAAAGATGCTCTACCCCTGAGCTAGGGCTCCCGCCCCCTGGCTCTGTTCAAGTAGAGTCGGAAGGAGGAGTGGCAACAAACAACTTCAACAGGAGCCAATTTTTAGAAACCGTAATCAGCTTCTTCTTCAGCTTTTACAATTGCTTAGTTTAGCTTTGCCAGGCTCCGAGGAGCGCACTGTGCAGGTACCATCCGCTTTCGCATTTCACAAGTCTGTAACAGACCCAGGGAACGTGAAACCGGCTGGGCAGCATCTGCGCTCCATGGACCCTGCTTTCCACTGGGGAAGGGAGGCTTCAAGGAGCACACACGTTGCATGTGGGGAGAGGGGGCGCCTGGTGGTGCACCCTTGGCCTACTCCCATGCACCGGCCATACCTAGGCCCCTGCTGTGTGACACCACCTCAGACCTGGAGGCTTTGACCTGGATGGCACAAGGCAGACTGATCTGATGTAGTGGTTTAGACTGCTGGACTCTAATCCGGAGAGCTGGGTTTGATCCCCCACTCCTTCACATGCCCCTTCTGAGTGACCTTGGGTCAGTCACAGTTCTTTCAGAGCTGTTCTCTCAAGCTGTTGCCCTCCCAAGCATCCAGAACAGAAAGCATCACTGCCCCAGACAGAGAGTTCCACCTCTACCTTGTGGCTGATAGCCACTGATGGACCTCTGCTCCATAGGTTTATCCAATCCCCTCTTGAAACTTTCTATTCTTGTATCTGCCACCATCTCTTGTGGTAGTCATGTGTCGATCACCCTTTGGGTGAAGAAGGACTTCCTTTTATCCGGTCTAACCCGACTGCTCAGCAATTTCATGGAGTGCCCATGGGTTCTCGCATTGTGAGAAAGGGAGAAAAGGACTTCTTTCTCTACCTTCCCTATCCTGTGCATAATTTTCTCAACCTCTCTAGGTCACCCCTCAATTGCTTTAACTCTAATCTCAGAATGGGTGCCCCTTCTGAGTCACGCCCACCCACATCGCAATGATTTTTGCATTGGATTATAGCGTCTCCATTACTCAATGTTCTTTGGCGAAAAAGATAACGTCAGTCACACCGGGGCTCCCAGCGACACAGTAGGACGTGATCTTCGAAAGGTATGAAGGACTCCTTAAAGGCATAGGGGGAAATAATGAACAGGAGACGAAAGAATGGACGATTAATGCGGCTGTGGCTGCGGATAGCCCCGTGGGACTCATAAAACCTGCTTGGGAAGACCAGTCGCTTCACTTTATTTAGTCATCATATTTAGAAAACATTGCATTTTTGTTCTGTCAGTTCCCGCCATCCATTTGTTTAGGGGAGCACTGCTTCTGATGTACACAGCGCTTAATCATCGCCGACACCTTATTGTGAGTTGCCCAAAATAGTCCGGGGAAAGCGCTGCCTAGGCTGAAGAGATTACTTTGGAGAGAGAACATTTTTAATAATAGAAGTGATGGTCCAGAAATGATACACTGCAGAGGACTGAAGAGGAAGGCCAGGTGGGATGTGGAGAGGGGGAGAGAGTTAACTAGATCCTGAGATGGCTTCTGAATGAACACGTACTTCCGACGAAAAGATACAGCTAGAGAAAGTTTCTTGTCAGGAGACCTGGGTTTGCCAGCCTCCAGGTGGGTAGGGTTGCCAAGTCCCCCGCAGCCTCTGGATTTGCAGTGATTTCATCACTCCAGTGATGTCACACACTGGCCACTCTAGGAGCTTCTGGGAAAACTCTATGGTTTTCCCGGACACCATAGTAATTTGGGAAGATACAATCTATGGTAAAATAGGTAGTTCCTGGGCCGGCGGGTTGGGAACCTCTGGGGCAGGGGAACCCGCCTAGTCCGGGAACTTGGCAGTCCTATAGGTAGGGCCTGGAGATCTCTCGCTCCCCTGGAGAAAATGGAGGCTTTGAAGGGTGGACTCTGAGACATTGGACCATGCTGAGGCCCCTCCCCTCCCCAAACCCCACCCCTCCCGGCTCCACCCCCAAAGTCTCCAGGTATTTTCCAACACAGACCTGGCAACCCTATGCAGGCCTCATTTTGAGCAGGAGCTCACAGGAGCGGAGTTCTGAAACCTCTCCCCTTGTGAGGCAGGAGGGACTGAGAGAGCCCTGAGAGAACTGGGCTCCCAAGGTCACCCAACAGGCCTCCTGTGTCTCAAAAAGATAATGGTGATGATGAAGAAGAAGATGATGATGATATTGGATTTATATCCTGCCCTCCATTCTGAATCTCAGAGCAGTCGCAATCTCCTTTACCTCCCCCCCACCATAACAGACACCCTGTGAGGTAGGCTGAGTTGAGGGAGCTCTCCCAGAAACTGCCCTTCCAAGGACAGCTCTGCGAGAGCTATGGCTGACCCAAGGCCATTCCAGCAGGTGCAAGTGGGGAATCAAAGCCGGTTCTCCCAGATAAGAGTCCACGCCCTTAACCACTACACCAAAGAGCTTGGCAGGTGGAAATTCCCCTCACGCTCTTTCCTCTCGTCCTGTCTCGGCTTCCATGTGCAGGACCTAGAGCCAGCAAAGGATTCAGAAGGGGCTAAGTTCAGATCCTGCCAACAGTGAAAAGAAGAAGAAGAAGAGGAAGAAGAAAAAGAAGAAGAAGAGGAAGAAGAAGAGGAAGAAGATGATATTGGATTTATATCCTGCTCTGTACTCTGAATCTCAGAGTCTCAGAGGGGTCACGATCTCCTTTACCTTCTCCCCCCACAATAGACACCCTTTGAGGTAGGTGGGGCTGAGAGAGCTCTCACAGCAGCTGTCCTTTCAAGGACAACTCCTACAGGAACTATGGCTGACGCAAGGCCATTTCAGCAGCTGCAAGTGGAGGAGTGGGGAATCAAAGCCGGTTCTCCCAGATAAGAGTCCGCGCACTTCACCACTACATCAAACTGGTTTACAGTTGCCTTCCCTTCCTCTCCCCACAACAGGCACCTTGTGAGGCAGATGGGACTGGGACAGTTCAAAAAGAAAAGTGACTGGCATAAGGTCACCCGACAGGCTTCATATGGAGGAGGGGGGGGGAATCGAACCCAGCTCTCCAGACTAGAATCTGCTGCTCTTAACTGCTATTACAAATGAATAAATTGAATGGAGGAATTCATTTCTCTTTGGACGGAGAAGTTACTTCCTTTTTTGTTGTTGTTCTAAGCCAACTACTCATTAATTTCATTGAGTGCCCATTTCTTTTTTTGGGGAAAAAAATGTTTCCAACAACAGGTTCCAAAACTCCATTCTGTTGTGTTCCCTCGGGGCAAAAAGCCCTAGATGGAAGACCACCAGGGGTGGAATTCTAACAGAAGCTCCTTTGCATATTAGGCCACACACCCCTGATGTAGCCAATCCTCCAAGAGCTTACGAAAAAGAGCCTTGTAAGCTCTTGGAGGATTGGCTACATCAGGAGGTGTGGCCTAATATGCAAAGGAGCTCCTGCTAGAATCCCTCCCCCAAAGACCACTGAGGGAGACCAGGGTTGCTGTGCAAAGTCAAGCAGTGGCAAATCACTACTGAAAGTCTCTTGCTTTGAAAACCCTACGAGGAATCCAAAAGTCATCTGCAACGAAATGTCACTTTTCGGACCCAGATGCCTGCATGTGTCCTTTTTTAGGCAAGCCGCCTAGGAGACATTGTGGGACAAGCTCCTTCTAATCTGTTATCTTGCCAGATATTTATTCCGTGCTCATCATTACGACATCTGAGTCCCCGTGATTGATCAAGTCACCGGCAGTATAGGACTATCTAGAAGACATCCTATTAATCCTAAAGCAAGGTGATCCATCATCCGTAGCTGTTGCTGAAGAGTTACCAATGGGAGGAATTCAGAAGTGTGATTTAGCGCCATCTGAATTAGCTTCCCCCACCCCCACCCCACCACCCTTTTGCAGCTAGATATCCTAATTGATGCACAATGTAACAGCGCCCATGTCCTTGCCTGGAGAAGTTTCATTCATTCTTACCCATACCTTGCAATGCCGCGGCATAGAATGATTGAAAAAAGGAATGGATGGTAATCATAGAATCGAATTGGAAGGGACCTCCAGGGTCATCTAGTCCAACCCCCTGCACAATGCAGGAAACTCATAAACACCTCCCCCTAAATTCACAGGATCCTCATTGCTGTCAGATGGCCATCTAGCCTCTCTTTAAAAACCTCCAAGGAAGGAGAGCCCACCACCTCCCAAGGAGGAAGCCTGTTCCACTGAGGAACCCCTCTAAACTCACAAACACCTCCCCCTAAATTCACAGGATCTTCATTGCTGTCAGATGGCCATCTAGCCTCTGTTGAAAAACCTCCAAGGAAGGGGAGCCCACCACCTCCCAAGGAGGAAGCCTGTTCCACTGAGGAACCCCTCTAAACTCACAAACACCTCCCCCTAAATTCACAGGATCCTCATTGCTGTCAGATGGCCATCTAGCCTCTCTTTAAAAACCTCCAAGGAAGGAGAGCCCACCACCTCCCAAGGAGGAAGCCTGTTCCACTGAGGAACCCCTCTAAACTCACAAACACCTCCCCCTAAATTCACAGGATCCTCATTGCTGTCAGATGGCCATCTAGCCTCTGTTGAAAAACCTCCAAGGAAGGAGAGCCCACCACCTCTCAAGGAGGAAGCCTGTTCCACTGAGGAACCCCTCTAAACTCACAAACACCTCCCCCTAAATTCACAGGATCTTCATTGCTGTCAGATGGCCATCTAGCCTCTGTTGAAAAACCTCCAAGGAAGGAGAGCCCACCACTTCCCGAGGAAGTCTGTTCCACTGAGGAATCGCTCTAACAGTCAGGAAGTTCTTTCTAATGTTGAGTCAGAAACTCTTGATTTAATTTCAACCCATTGGTTCTGGTCCTACTTTCCAGGGCCACAGAAAATAATTCCACACCATCCTCTATGGGACAGCCCTTCAAGTACTTGAAGATGGTGATCATATCACCTCTCAGCCATCTCCTCTCCAGGCTAAACATCCCCAGCTCCTTCAACCTTTCCTCATAGGACTTGGTCTACAGACCCCTCACCATCTTCGTTGCCCTCCTCTGGACTCATTCTAGCTTGTCTATATCCTTCTTAAAATGTGGTGCCCCAAACTGAACACAATACTCCAGGTGAGGTCTTACCAGAGCAGAGTAAAGCGATACCATCACAACATGTGATCTGGACACTATACTTCTGTTGATACAGTCCAAAATTGCATTTGCCTTTTTAGCCACCGCATCACCCTGTTGACTCATGTTCAGCGTATGATCCACTAAGACCCCTAGATCCTTTTTGCACATACTACTGCTAAGACAAGTCTCCCCCATTCTATAACCATGCATTGGATTTTTCCTACCTGAATGCAGAACTTTACATTTATCCCTGTTAAAATTCATTTTATTGATTTTAGCCCAGTTTTCCAGCCTGTCAAGGTCATCCTGTATCCTGTTTCTGTCTTCTTCTGTGTTTGTGACCTCTCCCAATTTAGTGTCATTTGCAAATTTAATAAGCATTCCCTCTATTCCTTTATCCAAATCATTGATAAAGATGTTGAACAAAACAAGTCCCAGGCAGATCCTTGAGGCACTCCATGTCACTCCTCTCCAAGAGGATGAGGAGCCATTCACAAGCACTCTTTGGGTGCGATCTGTCAACCAGTTACAGATCCACCTAACGGTAACAGAATCCAAACCACATGAAAAAGTGTCTTTTAGGCTGCCTAAAGCTTTTGAGCTGTGGTGCTGGAGACGTCTCTTGAGAGTCTCTTGGACTACAAGATCAAAGCAGTCAGTCCTAAGGGAAATCAACCCTGACTGTTCCCTGGAAGGTCAGATGCTGAAGCTGAAGCTCAAATCCTTTGGCCACCCAATGAGAAGGGAGCACTCCCTGGAGAAGACCCTGATGCTGGGGAAGACAGGAGGCAAAAGAAGAAGGGGAGAGCAAAAGAGGAGATGGCTGGGCAGCGTTACTGATGTAACAAACACGAATTTGAGCAGACTTCGGAGGATGGTGGAAGACAGGAGGGCCTGGCGTGACTTGGCCCATGGGGGGGCAAAGAGTCGGACTCGACTGTGCGACTGAACAACAACAAAGCTGTAGAGCAGGGGTGTCAAACTCCTTTGTTATGAGGGCCGGATCTGACATAAATGAGACCATGTGAGGCCAGGCCATGTTGGGCTGGGCTATGTGTGTACCTAAGATTTGGTAGCAGAGATATAAACAGAGATCTAAAGAGAGCCAGTTTGGTGTAGTGGTTAAGTGTGTGGACTCTTATAGGGGAGAACTGGGTTTGATTCCCCACTCCTCCACTTGCACCTGCTGGAATGGCCTTGGGTTGCCCATAGCTATAGCAGGAGCTGTCCTTGAAAGGGCAGCTGCTGTGAGAGCCCTCTCAGCCCCACACACCTCACAAGGTGTCTGTTGTGGGGGCAGAAGATATAGAAGATTGTAAGCCGCTCTGAGTCTCTGATTCAGGGAGAAGGGCGGAGTATAAATCTGCAATTCTTCTTCTTCTTTATAAAGGACACAGACAAACACAATTCTTTAAAAAGAAACCTTTAAAGAAAACATGCTTAAAACATTAGCACTCGTTGGTCTTAAAGGTGCTTTCTTTGCATTTCTCCTGTGGGATCCAGGGAACTGGGCAAATGAAGCTCTGGCCCATTCCCTCCCTCCCCAGAGGACCAGGATCCTCAGCCAATAGAAGGAAGAGAGGCTTGGCTCCGTAGCTCTGCTGTACAATTAAGAGAGCCTGACAAAGCAAGTTCTGCCTCCCTCCCTCCCTCCCCAAGCGAGTAGCCTCAGCCAATGGAGGAAATAGAGGTTTTGCTCTGTAGCTCCTGTGCGATTGAGCAAGCCTGGCAAAGCAAGCTGTGATGCAGAAGGAAGCAAGAGAGAGAGAAGGAAGCAGATGACAGCCAGTTGCTCGGGGGCCTGATAGGAGCCCTCCAAAGTCCTGATTCAGCTCCTGGGATGCATGTTTGACACCACCTCTGAATGTCTCCTGCCTTGAGAACCCTACCCTGACCAGGATAGCCCAGACTAGACCAATCCCATCAGATCTCAGATGCTAAACCAGAGAGCCTGTTTGGTGTAGTGGTTAAGTGTGCCGACCCTTATCTGAGAGAACCAGGTTTGATTTCCCACTCCTCCACTTGCAGCTGCTGGAATGGCCTTGGGTCAGGCATGGCTCTCACAGAGCTGTCCTTGAAAGGGCAGCTTCTGTCAGAGCTCTCTCAGCCCCCACTGACCTCACATGGTGTCTGTTGTAGGGGAAGATAAAGGAGATTGTAAGCAGCTCTGAGATTCGGGTTGGAGGGCAGAATATCAATCCAATTTCTTCTTCTTCTGACAGCAATGAAGATCCTGTGAATTTGGGGGAGGTGTTTGTGGGTTTCCTGCATTGTGCAGAGGGTTGGACTAGATGACCCTGGAGGTCCCTTCCAGCTCTGTGAGTCTATTCTTCTTCTTCTTCTTCTTCTCCTCCTTCTTCTTCTTCCACTGCATTTATATTCCTCCAAATGGGAACCCACTAAATCAATCCTGACATAGATCCTATTAAATTGTCCAATACGATTTCAACAGTTTTAACAGGAAAGTGGATAAGAAACTTTGGGGGGGAGGAGAAAAAGTATTAATGAAAATGTAAGAAAGAAAAAAAGCTGAACAGCCAAGTTTTCAGGGAATTCCGAGAAGCCGTTTGGCTCTGATTTGAAAACCACAAGGGGAAAATAAAGGATAATTAAGAAGCAGATGGGCTGTCTTCCCAGACTAGCAGAAGAAGGCTGAGGATTTCGGCTCTGAGGAATGCGGCAGAAGAAAGGCAATGCTCATTTGCATTGCTTAGAACTCCAGTTATGCAGGAGAGAAGAAGTGTCCACTCTTGGCCATCAGGCGGTCTCGTGAATTTCTGCACAGCTGAACCCCACACTGCCAGATTCAGTCTGTCCATCCCCTGGTGTGAAGCAGGCCTGACTATGCTTTTATTTTTTCTGCTTTGACACCTTGGAAATTCTTATTTTAAATAGATTTTGTTGTATTTTTAGTTCCGTAACAGGCTTCCGTTCTCTCGAGGCTGTACTAGATGTTGCAGTAAAATCCAGTTGGAATGTGCATTTGAAAGTAGATTGAAAATGCATTGTGTAGTGTGTGGGATAGAGGGCTTTTTTTTGTAGCAGGAACTCCTTTGCATATTAGGCCACGCCCCCCTGAGGTAGCCAATCCTCCAAGAGCTTAGAGGGCTCTTCGTTCAGGGCCTGCTGTAAGCTCCAGCAGAATTGGCTACAATTTCGGGGGAGGTGTTTGTGGGTTTCCTGCATTGTGCAGGGGGTTGGACTAGATGACCCTGGAGGGGCGTGGCCTAATATGCAGAGGAGCTCCTGCTAGAAAAAGAGCCCTGTTTGAAAGTAACTTCCCCATGTACAGGCTCACACTGCAAGACTGAACTGGTGTCTAGACAGAACGCTCCGGAAAGGTTTACTTTTCACAAAGTGACTGGGAACAACTTCACAGATATCTCGCAACCACTGAGTAAGACCGTGTTGCTTGCACTGATGGATATTCAGAATTCGTTGCTGCTGTGTACCAGCTCTGTGTACCAGCCCTATAAACTACGCAGCAGCAAAAACCCACCTGGATATGGCGTGGTTAGTGCCTAAGGCACCATCTGTTTTTAGTTTGATCATTATTATCACCTTGAGGCTGGATTACTGTAATGCCCTCTACATGGGCTGCCCTTGTCCCAAATCTGGCATCTTAAACTAGTGCAGAACGCCTCTGCCAGGCTGTTAATGGGAGCCCTTTTACGGGAACACATTCAACCAAGAATCATAGAGTTGGAAGGTACATTTAGGGTCATCTAGTCCAATCCCCTGCACAATGCAGGAAACTCACAAACACCTCCTCCTAAATTCACAGGATCTTCATTGCTGTCAGATGGCCATCTAGCCTCTGGTTAAAAACCTCCAAGGAAGGAGAGCCCACCACCTCCCAAGGAGGAAGCCTGTTCCACTGAGGAACTGCTCTAAAGGTCAGGAAGTTCTTCCTAATGTTGAGCTGGAAACTCTTTTGATTTAATTTCAACCCATTGGTTCTTGTCCTACCTTCCGGGGCCACAGAAAACAATTCCACACCATCCTCTAGATGACAGCCCTTCAAGTACTTGAAGATGGTGATCGTATCACCTCTCAGCCACCTCCTCTGCAGGCTAAACATGCCCAGCTCCTTCAACCTTTCCTCATAGGACTTGGTCTCCAGACCCCTCACCATCTTCATCGCCCTCCTCTGGACCTGTTCCAACTTGTCTATATCCTTCTTAAATTGTGGTGCCCCAAACTGTGGTGCCCCAAACTGAACACAATACTCCGGATGAGGTCTTACCAGAGCAGAGTAAAGTGATACCATCACATCACGTGATCTGGACACTATACTTCTGCTGATACAGCCCAAAATTGCATTTGCCCTTTTAGCCACCGCATCACACTGTTGACTCATGTTCAGCATATGATCCGCTAAGACTCCTAGATCCTTTTCGCACATACTACTGCTAAGACAAGTCTCCCCCATTCTATAACCATGCATTGGATTTTTCCTACCTAAATGCAGAATTTCCTACCTTAATGCTAAATTTCAGCCTGTGCTAAAAGCACTGCACTGACTACCAATAATGCACCGGATTCGCTTCTGGTTTTAACCTTTAAAGTCCTATGTGACCAGGGTCCTGCAAACCTTAGGGACCGCCTTTCCCCGTATAGGCCCCATGAGCACTTCGGTCTGGGTCTTAAAACCTGCTGACAGTCCCCAGCGTCAGGGAAGTTAGGCTTCAGTCAACTAGAGCCAGGGCCTTTTCCGCAGCTGCACCTAGCTGGTGGAATGAGTTGCTGGAGGACGTTAGGACCCTGCGATAACTCCCACAGTTCTGCAGGCCCCCTAAAATGACACTCCGTGAAATGGCTCCGCAAAAACTTCTGACTGACTCAAGGTCATATCAGCAGATGCAGGTGGAGGAGTGGGGGATCCAACCCGGTTCTCCCAGATAAGAGTCCCCGCTCTTAACCACTACACCAAACTGGTTCTCTAATAACAACAATATAGCTTTTAGCATTTATGCAGTGCTGTGCAAAACAGAAAAGATCCACATGTTATTTCCAACATTGATTAATGCAAAAAGTGCTTAAAAAAAAAAGCCTTAAAGAACCAGAAGGAATGCTTGTGCTGTTGTGAGAGTCAAAAAATTTGCATTTCATGACTAGTTTCAAAACTAATTTTGACAGGTCCTTTCTTATGATCAGCTCCCCTCTCCCTGACCATCTGAACATAATGTAATCGAGAAGGAATACCAACAGACTTAACAAATATCAGTACCTCTAAAATGTCCTAATGACAGCTTTTTGTAGTTGGGACCATATGGATAATGCTGGCTCTGGATGAGAGGACACAGAACGCATATTTTCACGGTCCGCTGGATTCCTCTGAACAAACATCGCAATGACAAGTGGGGAGTTGGAGTCAAGGATGCCTTCTGAAGAAACCAACTCTGCGAACTGGGAAAAACAGGGCTGGAACCAAAAATTCACCTATTCAGATTCTGTTTGACATCGTATGTTGCATTATTGTATGTGTGTGTCAAATAGTTGCCCCTCCGCATCCGTTAATCAATTTGGTTTTTAAAATTCCTTTTGCTGACATTTCTCTCCTAGCTGTCCTTCCTTCCTTCCTTCCTTCCTTCCTTCCTTCCTTCCTTCCTTTCTTTCTTTCTTTCTTTCTTTCTTTCTTTCTTTCTTTCTTTCTTTCTTTCTTTCTTTCTTTCTTTCTTTCTTTCTTTCTTATCACACGGAGGATATCATGCAGGGAAAAGAAGGATGGAAGGAAGGAAGGAAAATAGATAAAGGAGAGGTGGAAAGAAAGCAACTTTAAATGCATTCTCCCAGCTGCCAGCTGGCTTGGCTCGGAGAATTGATTTAAAGGTCTCACCTGGAGGCTGGCGAGTCTAGCTCAGTTTTAAAAACATGAGTTTCTTTTTCTGTTTCTCTCTGCATAGGATGAGATTAGCCGTCCTCGCCTGACCATGTTAACAAATGTGACAGAAATATTGCTGTTCGACTTGACACCTGCTTTTGCTTCGATGGCATATAAATGTCCTAAAATGGTGTAATAATAGACAAATTGCCTATCAGTGGTGAAAAAGCACCCCTTCACTCAACCAGGAACTGATCTGTGAAATTCCCAGCCAGGGGACGCAGAGACGGCCATGAGAATGGGTAGCTTTCAAAGGAGAAGTGACAGACTGAGGGACGAAGGAGATGAAAGGGATAGTGACGAAAGCCATCAATGGAGACGAAAACCATAGTGATAGAGTTTCCAAGTCCCCTGGACTTTTTTTGCACGCGCAAAGCACGCTCTGAGATACCACACGCTGGCCACTCCAGGTGTTTAAGGGAAAACTCTATGGTTTCCCTGGACACACTAGCAATTTGGGAGGGGAAAATGCTATGATGCCTATTGTATCATAGAGTTTTCCCTCCCAAATTGCTAGAGCATCCTGGGAAACCATAGAGTTTTTCTGGAATCACCTAAAGCAGCCAGCATGCAGTCGCCGGCGCAATGGCGTCACTAGTGGGTGATGTCATTGTGTCAGCGATGTTGGGGGAGGCTTCCCCCGCTGGCCCAATGTGGGCTGGCAGGTTGGGAATCTCCAGGATGGGAGAACCCCTGCCTGGACCAGGGACTTGGCAGTCCTCCATATTGACAAAAAGGAATCCTATTCAGAAGCAGTAGACTTCTGAACAGACCAGGGTTAGCAGTAGGGATGAGATCCGGGGATCCCCTAGAATTATAACTCAGCTCCAGTAGAGTTCCCAACCTCCTGCTGGGGGCAGGGATTTCCCCAATCTTGGGACCCCCAACCTGCAAGCACAAGATTGGCCAGTGGGGAAGAGCTCCAACAGTGCCCGATGCTTGGGAGGGGCAACAATGTGAGGACTTCTAGTGTCCTGGCCCCACTGATGGACCTCTTGATGGCCCCTGGATTTTTTGGCCACTGTGTGACACAGAGTGTTGGACTGGATGGGCCACTGGCCTGATCCAGCAGGGCTTCTCTTCTGTTCTTATGACAAGTTCTCAGTCACTATAAGTTCCTCATCCTATTGGTAGTGAGGAGACCAGACTATTAAGCCAGGACTTTTGAGAATGTCTGTGGTAAACATGCGAACCGTATGACATGCAGGCAGAGTGTTATGTAAAGAGAAAGGTTTTTTTAATCGTTTCACAAAATTTATTCCTTGCCATACTTCTTCACCCAAAGTGTAATTAACGCATGAAATTCACTGCCACAGGAGGTGGTGACGGCTGCCAGCATAGACAGTTTCAGGAGGGGATTGGATAAGCATATGGAGCAGAGGTCCATCAGTGGCTATTAGTCACAGCGTATTGTTGGAACTCTCTGTCTGGGGCAAGTGATGTCTGTATTCTTGGTGCTTGGGGGGGTGCAACAGTGGGAGGACTTCTAGTGTCCTGGTCCCATTGATGGAGCTCCTGATGGCACTTGTTTGTTTTGGCCACTGTGTGACACAGTGTGTTGGACTGGATGGGCCACTGGCCTGATCCAACAGGGCTTCTCTTATGTGACACAGAGTGTTGGACTGGATGGGCCATTGGCCTGATCCAACAGGGCTTCTCTTATGTTCTTATGCGACACAGTGCGTTGGACTGGATGAGACACTGGCCTGACCCAACATGGCTTCTCTTATGTTCCTATGTTCTTAGGTTGTACCCGGCATGATTACATCACCGGGGAGTGATGTAATCATGCCGAGCATGTCATGTGGGGGGATGCTCTAGCCTTTTGGTATAAAACTCTATGGCACCATAGTGGGAACTCCCCCCGCTGGAACCCAGGTAGGACCTGGCAACCCTACTGGAGAGGTCAGTTCCCCTGGAGAAAATGTCTGCTTTGGAGGGTGGCTTCTATGGCATTGCGTCTCACTGACAAAAAATGGGGAAGACAAACTCCCCTAGAAAATCTAGCAACATTGTTCCAAGGGTCAAACTTACTTAAAGACTAACAAACACCAGACCCCAACTTGTGGTTCTCTTAATCTGCTAAAAACAAAAAAAACAAACATTTCCATGACTCTGCACGCTAACTCCCTGCCCACTTTCTCTATATTGAGGACGGCTTGCCGTTCCACACAACTGTCTGACGAAGTGTGCTTGGAGCGCACGAAAGCTTCCATTCTGAAGAAAACTCCGTTGGTCTTGAAGGTGCAACTTGACTCCAGCTTTGTTTAGCTTAAAGATAAATATCATCCCAATATATATGTTTTATTTATGGTTTGCGCAGAGTAGCAAATATTAAAAGATTAAAGACAAGCAGTCTTAAGAGACGACTTTGAAGGGCATCAACACAAGCGTGAAATAAGCTTTCGTCCACTTACATACACAGTTGATGATTTTACAGATATAGTTGATGAATATATCAAATGACCAAGAGGGCTGCTTTTTTTTATAGCAGGAGCTCCTTTGCATATTAGGCCACACACCTCTGATGTACCAATCCTCCAAGAACTTACAGGGCTCTTAGTACAGGGCTTGCTGTAAGCTCCAGGAGGGGGGTGGGGCCTAATAGGCAAAGGAGTTAGGGTTGCCAAGTCCCCCGCGGCCTCTGGTGGGGAACTTTTTCATGCACTGTACGATGATATCACCTGCAACATTGTGCACCGTTTCCGGGAAAACCCTAGATGTTTCCGGGAAAACTCGATGGTATTCCTGGATGCTCTAATAATTTGGAGGGAAAACTTGATGGTACCTATTGTATCACAGAGTTTTCCTCCAAAATTGCAAGTACATCTGGGAAAACCATAGAGTTTCCCTGGAAACGCCTAGAGCCGCAGGCACACCATGTCGCAGGCGCAATGATGTCACTTGTGGGTGCCGTCATCGAGCCGGCGACATCAATGTGGGCTGGTGGGTTCAGAACCTTCAGGGCGGCAGCCCTAAGAGGAGTTCCTGCTACAAAAAAAAAGACCAGAATAGAACCATATGCATTTCAGCCTCTAGGACCTATCTCAGTGGTCAATAAGACTATGATTATTTTTTTTAAAAAAAAACGTAAATCCAGAAGGAAAGGTATATAAACTGAAGCCATGTGTTGCTTTCCCATATGCTGTGCAGTTGCTGAATGTTTATGGGTTCTTGTGGTAACTGCACATGCACAAGATCGTCAATGATATGATGCAATGTTGGGCTGTATCAACAGAAGTCTAGTGTCCAGATCACGTGAAGTGATGGTATTTACTGGCTTTACTCTGCTCTGGTAAGACCTCACCTGGAGTATTGTGTCCAGTTTTGGACACCACAGTTTAAGAAGAATATAGACAAGCTGGAACGGGTCCAGAGGAGGGCAATGAAGATGGTGAGGGGTCTGGAGACCAAGTCCTATGAGGAAAGGTTGAAGGAGCTGGGGATGTTTAGCCTGGAGAGGAGTCAGCTGAGAGGTGGTATGATCACCATCTTCAAGTACTTGAAGGCTGTCATATGAGACCTCACCTGCACAAGATCATCAATGATATGATGCAATGTTGGGCTGTATCAACAGAAGTCTAGTGTCCAGATCACGTGAAGTGATGGTATTTACTGGCTTTACTCTGCTCTGGTAAGACCTCACCTGGAGTATTGTGTTCAGTTTTGGGCACCACATTTTAAGAAGGATCTAGACAAGCTGGAAGGGGTCCAGAGGAGGGCGATGAAGATGGTGAGGGGTCTGGAGACCAAGTCCTGTGAAGAAAGGTTGAAGGAGCTGGGGATGTTTAGCTTGGAGAGGAGACGGCTTAGAGGTGATAGGATCACCATCTTCATGTACTTGAAGGGCTGCCCTATAGAGGAGGGTGTGGAATTGTTTTCTGTGGCCCCGGAAGGTAGGACCAGAACCAAGGGGTTGAAATTAAATCAAAAGAGTTTCTGGCTCAACATTAGGAAGAACTTCCTGACCATTAGAGCGATTCCTCAGTGGAACAGGCTTCCTCCTCGGGAGGTGGTGGGCTCTCCCTCCTTGGAGGTTTTTAAACAGAGGCTAGATGGCCATCTGACATCAATGAAGATCCTGTGAATTTAGGGGGAGGTATCTGTGAGTTTCCTGCATTATGCAAGGGGTTGGGCTAGATGACCCTGGAGGTACCTTCCAACTCTATGGTTCTCTGATGCTATGATGATCTGGTAAGAAATTTCCCAAGTCTTTGGATTAGGGTTGCCAGGTCTGGGTTGGAAAATACCCGGAGACTTTGGAGGCAGATCCGGGAGACGGCGAGGTTTGTGGAGGGGAGTGGCCTCAGCATGGCACAATGCCCCAGAGTCCACCCTTCTTCAGGGGAGCTGATCTCTGCCAGCTGGAGATCAGTTGTAAAAGCGGGAGGTCTCCAGGCCCCACCTGGAGGCTGTCAACTCTACTTTGGATGCATGTGACATCAACCACAAGTTACAATCCAGTGGCCATCCCAAAATCTCCAGGAGTTTCCCAACCTAGATCTGGCAAACCCCCTACCTGCCACTATGCCCTGTGTTGTGTGTTAAAGTTATGGTTGGTTATTTTGATAGATGTTTATCAGATGTAAAAAGAGCTCCGTGGTGCAGAGTGCTAAAGCTGCAGTACTGCAGTCCTAAGCTCTGCTCACAACCTGAGTTCCCCGGCGGAAGCTGGGTTGGAAGTCTGCTCACGATCCCCAGCGGAAGCTGGGTTTACAGGTAGCTGGCTCGAGGTTGACTCAGCCTTCCATCCTTTCGAGGTTGGTTGCTGGGGGAAAGCGTAGATGACTGGGGAAGCCCAGTCATCTACCCCATTAAAAACCACCCCATTAAAAAGTCTGCCGTGAAAACGTGAAAGCAACATCACCCCAGAATCGGAAATGACTGGTGCTTGCACAGGGGACTTTTCCTTTCCTTATTAGATGTCAATGCTATTGTATTGATATCGATATTGTTAAAATTAATAAATATTACAAATTCAAGAGGGACCTACCAACTCAAGGGAGGAGACAAGATCAAAGGTAGGCCTCAGTCTTTAGGGAAACAGATTGGCCACTGCGTAAGATAGGAATAGAACAAAAGAATGTAAGAGAAACCATGTTGGGTCAGGCCAATAGCCCATCCATTCCAACACTCTGTGTCACACAGTGGCCAAAAAAACCGGTACCATCAGGAGGTTCATCAGTGGGGCCAGGATACTAGAACTCCTCCCACTGTTCCCCCCTCCCAAGCACCAAGAACACAGAACATCACTGCCCCAGACAGAGTTCCATCAATGTTTGTTGTTGTTCAGTCGCACAGTCCAGTCCAACTTTTTGCAACCCAATGGACAAAGTCATGCCAGGCCCTCCTGTCTTCCACCATCCTCCGAAGTCTGCTCAAATTTGTGTTTGTTACATCAGCAATGCTGTCCAGTCGTCTCAACTTTTGCCATCCCCTTCTTCGTTTGCCTTCTGTCTTTCCCAGCATCAGGGTCTTCTCCAGGGAGCGCTCCCTTCTCATTTGGGGGCCAAAGTATTTGAGCTTCAGCTTCAGCATCTGACCTTCCAGGAAACAGTCTGGGTTGATTTCCCTTAGGACTGACTGATTGGATCTTCTTGCAGTCCAAGGGACTCTCAAGAGTCTTCTCCAGCACCACAGCTCAAAAGCATCTGTTCTTCTGCGCTTGGCCTTCTTTATGGTCCAGCTCTCACAGCCATACATTACATTACTACTGGGAATACCATTGCTTTGACTATACGGACTTTGGTTGGCAGGGTGATGCCTTTTCCAGCATCAGGGTCTTCTCCAGCGAGTGCTCCCTTCTCATTGGGTGGCCAAAGTATTTGAGCTTCAGCTTTAGCATCTGACCTTCCAGGGAACAGTCTGGGTTGATTTCCCTTAGGACTGACTGATTGGATCTTCTTGCAGTCCAAGAAACTCTCAAGGTTCTTCTCCAGCACCACAGCTCAAAAGCATCTATTCTTCTGCACTCGGCCTTCCTTAGGGTCCAACTCTCACAGCCATACATTACTACTGGGAATACCATCGCCTTAACTATACGGACTTTTTTTGGCAGGGTGATGTCTTTCCCAGCATCAGGGTCTTCTCCAATGAGTGTTCCCTTCTCCTTAGGTGGCCAAAGGTTTTGAACTTCAGCTTCAGCATCCGACCTTCCAGGGAGCAGTCAGGGTTCCATCAGTTAGTGGCTAATAGCCACTGATGGACCTCTGCTAGACAAAATGGGCCACTGGGTTTGAACCAGCATGGTACCTCCTCTCCAGACTCCAGATGATTCTACCATCACCACCATCATCATTTCCCCAGGTCCCACCTGGAGGCTTGTATCCCTCCCCCTGCTTGTGCCTGCACCATGTGGGGATCTGGCAGTAGCTTCTGGCCCAACATCAACTCCTCTCAACCAGGCACAGGGCAAGAGCTAACTCTTGCTTGGCCTGTACCTAAGACCTGCCCTGGGGAGAGGGGAAGATAAACCATTCAACGTTTCCATCCTGGCCAGGGTTTCTCCTCTCTTTACTCGCCTTCTCTCCCTTCCTGCTGTGAAAGGACAGAGGTCTGTGTCCAAAGTTCATTATCGATTGCCTTCTTCCACAGTTGCAGAGATGACGGCAGCGTCCTTCTCGCTGCTGTAATATTAATCTCTCCACTGTGGGAAAGAGATGCCAAACAACTGTGTTCCGCTTTGCCGACATGCAGCTAGATCAATGGGAAAAACAAGCACGGCAAACGTTGCAAAGAGAGTGACGTTCAGTGCCGTCTTGAATAGCAATGGCTTTTCTCCACCTTGGGGGAATGCAGGGAAGTGAATTAGCCACGCTGCAGAAGATACAATAAAGACAGCTTCCAGTGTCCTAATATTAACAAAAACCGGGAGGGGGGGATTCACTGAAATAATCAACACTTCTAAATGATAACAATGTATCTTTTAACATGTAGAAGTCAATGATAATAATAATAATGAAGAAGAAGAAGAAAACTGCCAATTTATACCTCACCCTTCTTTCTAAATCAGAGACTCAGAGCGGCTTACAATCTCCCATACCTTCTCCCCCCACAACAGACACCCTGTGAGGTGGGTAGGGCTGGAGAGGGCTCTCACAGCAGCTGCCCTTTCAAGGACAACCTCTGCCAGAGCTCTGGCTGACCCAAGGCCATGCTAGCAGGTGCAAGTGGAGGAGTGGGGAATCAAACCTGGTTCTCCCAGAGAAGTGTCCGTGCACTTAACCGCTAAACCAAACTGGCTCTCGACAGTTTGTGGGGGAATTATAACCTCCCATGGAGCTGCTCACCAACTTGGAATAACAGTTTACCTCCCTTTCCCACAACAGACACCCTGTGAGGTAGGTGAAACTGAGAAAGCCGTCCCAGAAGCTGCCCTTTCAAGGACTACGAGAGCTATGGCTGACCCAAGGCCATTACAGCAGCTGCCAGTGGAGGATTGGGGAAATCAAACCCGGTTCTCCCAGATAAGAGTCCGCACACTTCACCACTACATCAAACTGGCTTACATCATATGTAAATATAAGGCATGCAAATGCAGCTACTAAAGTCCGTGTGGAATAGCTTCCATAGTCCTGTGGAATGCTGTCTCTTTAAAGAGCTTCAATATTCCTTCTCACAGCTTTTTAAATGTATCCAAACTCGCCCTGCTTATGGTCACAATCGCTCCACGATACTTATTTATTTAATTTATATCCCGTCCTCCCCGTCAAGGCATGCTCGGGGCAGCTAACAATATGAGGCTCAGCAATAGCATGCCCAACCATTTAACAGTAAATATAAACAATATTCAATATAAAAATGTTAAAACATTAAAACATTTAAAACATCTGGTGCTAATTCGATGTATCCAAACAACAAGATATTAGTGGTGGTAATCAGACTGGTCGATTTTTAAACTTCTGGAGATGAGCCACTGGTGGTGTTTCTGGGCCCAATCCATCTCTGTAGATGTCATTATGAAAAAGCGTGGTGGAAGAGTGCCGTTTTGCAGGCCCTGCGGAACTGTGTGAGCTGTTGCAGGTCCCTCACCTCCTCTGGCAACTCATTCCAACAGCTAGGAGCAGCGATGGAAAAGGCCTTGGCTCTTGTTGACACAAGCGTAGCTTCTTTGATGCTGGGGACCATCAACCAGTTTTGGGTTCCGAACTGAAGTGCTCACTGGGGCATATATGGGAAAGGCGGTCCCTAAGGTATTCAGGACCCTGGCCATACAGGGCTTTAAAGGTGATAACCAGCACCTTGAAACGAATCCGGTACACTATTGGTAGCCAGTGCAGCGCTTTCAGCACAGGCCGACTGCGCTCCCGTAAAGGAACTCCCATTAACAACCTGGCTGCCGCATTCTGCACTAGTTGGAGTCGCCGGATTTGGTACAAGGGCAGCCCCATGTAGAGGGCATTGCAGTAATCTAATTTCAAGGTGACCGTAGCATGGAACACAGTAGCCAAGTCGTCACGATCAAGAAAGGGAACCAACTGCCTTACCATCCGCAGATGGTAAAATGCTGACCTGGCAGTAGCGGCTACTGGGGCCTCCATCGTTAAGGGGGCGTCCAAGAGCACACCTAAGCTTTTAACCTTGGGTGCCGGCATAAGCTGCAGCCCATCAAAGGTTGGCAAACAGACCTCTGGTCCTAGACTGCGGCGACTTGGGTACAGGACCTCCGTCTTCATCAGATTTAATTTCAGTCCACTCAGCCTGAGCCACCCTGCCACAGCTTGTAATGCTGCGGACAGATCTTCTAGGGTGGAATCGGACTGGCCACCCATCAACAGGTAGAACTAGGTGTCATCAGCATACTGGTGACAACCCAGCCCATGCCTCTGGGCAACCTGGGCGAGGGGGCACATGTAAATGTTAAATAACATCGGAGAAAGAACCGCTCCCTGCGGCACTCCACAAATAAGTGGGTGTTGCCGGGATAGTTCTTCCCCTAGTGCCACTCTCTGTCCTCGACCCTGGAGAAAGGCGGAAAGCCACTGCAAGGCTAACCCCTGGATTCCAGTGCCAGCGAGGTGACAGGTCAGTAACTGATGATCAACCACGTCGAACGCTGCCGACAGGTCTAATAACATCAGCACTGCTGAGCCACCTCTATCCAGTTGTCTCTGGAGGTCATCTGTGAGGGCGACCAGTACCGTCTCCGTCTCATGACCCGGACGAAAACCGGATTGATGTGGGTTTAGCACGAAAGCTTCATCCAGAAAACTCTGGAGCTGCACTGCCACAGCCCTTTCAATAATCTTGCCTAAAAACGGCAAGTTGGACACCGGCCGATAGTTTGCCAATTCAGCTGGGTCCAAAGATGGCTTTTTTAGAAGGGGATGAACCACAACCTCCTTAAGAGGCCGGGGAAAGGTTCCCTCGAGATGGGACTGGTTGACAATTTCCCTTAGGGGAGCCCATAGCCCCTCATGGCCAGCTTTTATTAGCCAAAAGGGGCACGGGTCCAGCCTACAGGTAGTTGGACGTACAGTAGAGAGTATTCTGTCAACTTCCTCCAGGCTGAGTGGAGTGAAAGAATCCAAAACGGAACTAGAAGACATACTCAGAGCCTCGAGTTCCATTACTGTTTCTAAAGTGACTGGGAGGTTGCGGAGGAGTGACAGGACTTTATCTGCGAAGAAGCTTGCAAAGGCCTCAAAGCCAATATCCTATTCCCTAGCATTTGGTATACCCATCGGTAGGGTAGTTAGAGACCGAATTGTTCTAAGTAATTGTGCTGGGCACGAGTTCGCAGATGCAATCATGGCTGCAAAGTATACTTTCTTAGAGGCCTTGGCCGCCATCTCATAGGTTCTCATAAATGCCCTATAAGCTGCTCTTGTCACTTTATTGCGGGCTCGTCGCCACTGCCTCTCTCGTCGTCTGAGCCTCCGTTTCATTTGCCGTAGCCCCGGCGTATACCAGGGTGCCAGCTTTGTACGGGGGCGCAGAGGGCACCTGGGAGCGATTTCATCGATGGCCGTGGTGAGCCTGTTTTGCCAGGTCTCCACTAGCTCATCTAGGGAATCGCCAGGGGGCCAAGGATCCTGAAGAGCCATCTGAAACTGCATAGGGTTCATTTCACTTCGCGGGCGAGCAAAAATGCGCTCACCGTCCAAGCAGGTTGGAGCAGGACATTCAGATGGGCCTTCAGGGCATAATGGTCCGACCACGGCACTGCATCTGCAGTAATTCGGTCCACTTATTCCTGCCACAAAGATCAAATCCAGGATGTGACTGGCTTGATGGGTGGGAGTTGTTACAGCAAAAGCAGGAAAGAGATAGAAAGTCCACAGGTCGATAAAACAGCAATTTCAGAAGAGGAGGAGAGTACTTGCCAAATCTAGAACTTGCTGGTGGTTTTGGCAGCCTTTGTCCGCTCTCTCTCTCTCTTATGAACAGAAATTTCTTCACGGAGCCACAATGTTACAGTCATTTACATGGATCCAGGCCTCAGATTCAGCAGGAGCTCACAGCAGCTGAGCTCCTGAACCTTTCTGAGGGTTTCCCCTCCTTCTCCCCACTTACTTTGTCCATTGAATAGTGGGTGCAGCTGCATAACAATCCCTGGATTAGGAGAGCAAGCAGCCAGCCAGCCACCAGGGGCTTTGTCATGCCCCCAGCAGCCCACATTAACCCCTGGAGAAGCCCACACCACCCTTTGTCCACTTCTTATGTGATTTTGGGAAGCGGGTGGCTTGCTGGCCTTTTGACTGGAGGGGGGTGGTCCAGAAGTGCAAGGCCTGCTTGGGCTGGCTGGATTTCTAGCCAGGGGTGGAATTCTAGCAGGAACTCCTTTGCATATTAGGCCACACACCCCTGATGTAGCCAATCCTCCAAGAGCTTGCAAGGCTGTTTTTTGTAAGCTCTTAGAGGACTGGCTACATTGGGGATGTGTGGTCTAATATGCAAACGAGCTCCTGCTAGAATTCCACCCATTTCTAGCCAGCCCAAGCAGGCCTCGCTCGCCTGGGGCTCTCCTTTCTTGCATCAGGTTGCTTTTGGCTGGTGGGAGGGGGGCAGCATATGCTAATGAGTTATGCTAATGAGCTCCACCACCTATTTTACTACAAAAGGACCCTTGCATGGATCAACGCATCCCCTTCACAAGCATTGCCCCGTCTCTGGCATAACTTTGGACAATCCTTCTCCAATGACCACTATCGTCTTGTAACATACAGATGGCTATTTGTGATGTCCCTGGGGTTAATTAGCGGGGGTTAAACTTTAACTCTGCGATAGATATGAGATATGAAAAAGCACAGCAGCCTGTCTGGGATTCGATGAGGAGCTTCTGGTTCTGCTCTCGCTGTAAGCTGTTTGTCAGAACAATGAACGTGCTTCTCCGGAATATGAACAAAGACAACATTGAAGCTACAGTCTTCATTTCCTTGTCCCCCAGCAGCTGGCTGCACTTCCACTAAATGAAAACAAACACACACCCTCACAAACCAACCAAAATAAACACAACTAGCATGCACTTTTTTCTTTTTTTTTTAAATCTTACTGGGGCAATTTACTTATGGAGTTGTTGAATGTAACCATATGCTGTATTTCAACCAACTTCTTCAGACTAACAGGAAAATGAAAGCAGAGCAGCCAAGGGGGTGGAGTTTTCCTTCAAACAAACAGAAGAGATTTGCTCACTTATCTTCCTTTCTCACGTGGTTCACACATTCATATTCTGCCTACTTGCTCCACCCATTCAGCTTTCCTCTTGTTCAGATTTAAAGGCATACACATAATCCAAAACACAGCCTGCACAGATTAAAAGGCACATGATGGCTTTTGGAGCACAGCTTTCCCCCACTGGCTAGCTGGCTAGCAGCAGGGAGGAGCCTGCAAAACTGGGGGATCTTGGCCTCTGTGCCCTGTTGTTGGCCGTCCAGAGGAAATGGTTGGCCACTGTATGAGACAGGATGCTGGACTAGATGGACCACTGGTCTGACCCAGCAGGGCTCTTCTGATGTTCTTAGGAAGGCCTCAGGCTTTCAGCTTTGTTGTTGGCCCTCCAGAGGAACTGGCTGGCCACTGTGTGAGACAGGATGCTGGACTAGTTGGACTGGTAGTCTGATCTAGCAAGGCTGTTTTTATGTTCTCAGGAAGTCCTTGGCCTCTGTGCCCTGTTGTTGGCCCTCCAGAGGAACTGGTTGGCTACAGCGTGAGACAGGATGCTGGACTAGATGGACCCTCACTGGTCTGATCCATCAGAGTTTTCTTCTGTCCTTAACTTACCCAATGGGAGGGAAGTAGCAAAGTCAATTCAGACACATTGAAGGGGAAGATATTTTCTTGCCTCTGAGGTCATTTAAGGATCACTCCATCTTCTTCCCAGAATTGCTAAGCAGATTTCTCCAACAAGGTCAGCAACTTATGAAAACCTCTCGAAGTTCTCAATAGCGGGTTTCAAGGGTGGCCACACTGCTGTGGGTGACCTCAACGTTAGCACTGCAAGGGCTGGAGCCCGAGCGGTTTCCTTGGAGGTGCATTCAATTGATTTGAAAGGGGTTTACTTCCAAGTAAGTGCACCTGGCGCTCTCGTCACTGCCACTCCATCACTGGCTCCGATAACAGCTCAGCCCTTTAATTATGCACTAGCTTCTAATTTTAAAATGCCCCTCGATGGCCCGGTAATTACAGTTTGGTGAACGATAGCAAACAACACACACTTGCCCTTTGCGATAGTTATTTCTGAAGCCTTGCTCTTCGCACGAGGGCCGACGACAGCAAAGCGGCATGCTGTTCCTGAGTGACAGGCCAGTCCTGTGGCAATTGAAAAAACCAAGAGAGAAGTCACCCTAGGCTGTGCAACGTTAAACAACCCAAGGGGTTATAGTACTAAGGTATAATGTACTACAATTCTTAATCTTTATAGGTAAAATATAGTTCTTGAGTACACATTAGGGTTGCCAAGTCCAATTCAAGAAATATCTGGGGACTTTGGGGGTGGAGCCAGGAGACATTGGGGGTGGAGCCAGAGACATGGGTGTGAGGAGCATAATTGAACTCCAAGGGAGTTCTGGCCATCACATTGAAAGGGACAGCACACCTTTTAAAATGTCTTCCTTCCATAGGAAATAATGAAGGATGGGGCCCCTTTTTTTGGGGGCTCATAGAAATGGACCCCTGGTCCAATCTTTTTGAAACCTGGGGGGTACTTTGGGGAGAGGCACTAGATACTATAATGAAAATTTGGTGCTTCTACCTCAAAAAACAGCTCCCCCAGAGCCCTCGAAACCTCCAGATCAATTCTCCATTATACCCTATGAGAATCGGTCTCCACATAGGGAATAATGAAGGTAGGACCAGAACCAATGGGTTGAAATGAAATCAAAAGAGTTTCCGACTCAACATTAGGAAGAACTTCCTGACCATTAGAGCGGTTCCTCAGTGGAACAGGTTTCCTTGAGAGATGGTGGGCTCTCCTTCCTTGGAGGTTTTTCAACAGAGGCTAGATGACCATCTGAAAGCGATGGAGATCCTGTGAATTTGGAGGGAGGTGTTTGTGAGTTTCCTGCATTGTGCAGGGGGTTGGACTAGATGACCCTGGAGGTCCCTTCCAACTCGATATTTCTATGACACCTTTGTGGTGTTCAGCTCGAATCAGGTCTTCTCACTGATTCTCCTCCTGTCTTCCTTTCTGCTATTTCCAGACTGAAATGCCTTGGAGATCCTGCGACAGAGCAAAAGCTCACATATTAATTTCACCACTTATGTCAAGTCAGGCTATGCAGAAGTGAATTTTATTTCAAAAATGGCATTTCCTGTGCCTCAGAAGCGCTTAAATAAATATCTAATAAATGTCCATGGGGGAGGGGGGATATGCTGGTTTGTTTTTTACCCAATGGTCATGGCAAGAGAAGTCATATATTCACAGATAAATATGCTTTGTGTGTAAAGTGATGTGAAGCTACAGCTAACTTACGGCAACTCCGGCGAGGGGCTTTCAAGGCAAGTGAGAAACAGAGGTGGTTGGCCATGGCCTTCCTCTGCAGAGTCTTCTTTAGTGGTCTCCCTTCCAAGTACTCATCCTGCTTATCTTCTGGGATCTGAGAAGCAGAGGTGGTTGGCCATTGCCTTCCTCTGCAGACCCTTCCTTAGTGGTCTTCCTTCCAAGTACCCATCCCGCTTTTCTTCTGAGATCTGAGAAGCAGAGATGGTCCGCCATTGTCTTCATCTGCAGAGTCTTCCTTGGTGGTCTCCCTTCCACATATTGACCCTAATTAGCTATTGAGAGAAGAAGAAGTAATTGGATTTATATCCTGCCCTATACTCTGAATCTCAGTCTCAGAGTGGTCACATTCTCTTCTACCTTCCCCTCTCCCCCAGCCGCAACAGACACCCTGTGAGGTAGGTGGGGCTGAGAGAGCTTTTTACAGCAGCTGCCATTTCAAGTACAACTCCTGTAAAAGCTATGGCTGACCCAAGGCCACTCCAGCAGATGCAAGTGGAGGAGTGGGGAATCAAACCCAGTTCTCCAAACACTTAACCCACTTCTTATTTGACACCGCACTCAGAAATAAGGTAAGGTAAGGTAAGGTAAATTTATTTTTATATCCCGCCCTCCCCCGCCAAAAGCAGGCTCAGGGCGGCTCACAGACATGGGACAACCATGATTTCAATAAAATACAATTGAGACAAAAGCAGATTAAAATACAATTAAGTTACTGTTATAGATTAAATTAAAATAGATAAAACAGCTGTTATAAGTTAAAAGTTAATAGTTAAGGTGCTATAGTTCACGGTCATGTATAAGATGGCTAGGTGGCTACAAGTCAATTTAGCTGGGTTCTATCTTAAAAGCAAGCTGAAATAGGATGGTTTTGCAAGCCCTGCGGAACTGATTCAAGTCCTGCAGGGCTCGCACCTGGGAGTTGATTCCACCATCGGGGGGCCATTGCTGAAAAGGCTTGCTCCCTCGTTGTTTTCAATCTAGCCTCTCTTGGCCCAGGGATTTTTAAAAGGTTTTGAGAACTAGATCTCAGTGCTCTCTGGGGAACATATGGGGAGAGGCGGTCCCTAAGGTAGGCCGGTCCTCGGCCATATAGGGCTTTAAAAGTAATAACCAGCACCTTATAGCGAACACGGTACACAACTGGCAGCCAGTGCCGGTCCCGCAGCCCAGGCTGCACGTGTTCCCACCGCGGTAGTCCCACCAACAGCCTGGCCGCCGCGTTCTGCACTACCTGAAGTTTCCGTGTTCGGTATAAGGGCAGCCCCATGTAGAGGGCATTACAGTAGTCTAGTCTTGAGGTGACCGTTGCGTGGATCACAGTTGCTATATAGCATCCTTAATAGTGATTTCCCCCCTAAAAAACAAGGTCTTATCCAGGGGTTATTTTGTAGAAAACTCATTAGCATATATCTCCCATTCAAAAGCAACCTCCCAGCAAAAAGAAAGGAGAGCCCCAGGTGAGTGAAGCCAGCTTGGGCTGACTAGAGATCCAGCCAGTCCAAGCAGGCCTCAATCACCTGGGGCTCTCCTGGGCCAACCCCTCCCCCCTACAGTCATAAGACCAGCAAGCCACCTGCCACCCAAAATCGCATAAGAAGTGGAGAAGAGGTGGCGTGGGCTTCTCCAGGGGTTAATGAGGGCTGCTGGGGGCGTGGCAAAGCCCCCTGGTGGCTGGCTGGCTGCCCACTCTCCTAATCCAGGGATTGTTATGCAGCTGCACCTCCTATTCAATGGACAAGGTAGGTGGGGAGGAAGGAGGGGGAACCCTCAGAAAGGTTCAGAAGCTGCACTCCTGTGAGCTCCTGCGGAATCTGAGGCCGGGTCTTATCATTTAAGAGATTACCTTGATAAGAACAGTGTCTGGTGAACTCTGAGCAGTTGCAGGTGTGTGTGTCTGTGTGTAAAGAACTTTCAGAATTTTAAATCAATTTTTATTGATTGACTTTATTTATACTCCATTTCCTCCCCAATGGGACTCAAGGTGGCATACATCCTCCTCCTGGCCTCTATTTTATTCTTACAACAACCCAGTGAGGTAGGTTAGGCTGAGACCGTGTGACTGGCTCAAACTCACCCTGGGGGGGTTCCGTAGCAGACTGAGGATTTGAACCTGGGTCTCCCGCATACTAGTCTTAACACTTAAACCACTACACCACAACATTGCAGGAAAGGTCCATCCACAGTGAGCACCCGGATGTAAACTCATTTTGCCATGTCCAAAGGCTCAGTAATTCCATGTGACTCTAGTCATGGAACTTTAGTCATAGAATTAGTCACTGACTCTAGCCCTGGAATTAGCATCTCTGGGCCATAGCGGTTTTCACAGTAAGCCTTTGAGAACAATGACAAATAATTTCTTACTAAGCACATTGCATATCACAAAGCCCTTTTCTCTGGCAAGAATATGTTATCATCATGTTCTAGGGTTGCCAATCCCCAGGTGGGGGCAGGGGATCCCCCGGTTTGGAAGCCCTCCCCCCACTTCAGGGTCGTCAGAAAGTGGGGGGAGGGGAGGAAAATGTCTGCTGGGAACTATTATTCCCTAGGGAGACTGATTCCCATAGAAAATAATGGAGAATTGATCCGCGGGTTTCTGGGGCTCTGGGGGGGATGTTTTTTGAGGTAGAGGCACCAAATTTTCATTTTAGCATCTAGAACCTCTCCCCAAAATACCCCCCAAGATTGGACCAGGGGGTCCAATTCTATGAGCCTCAAAAGAAGGTGTCCTTATCCTTCATTATTTCCTATGGAAGGAAGGAATTGAAAAGGTGTGCAGTCCCTTTAAATGTGATGGCCAGAACTCACTTTGGAGTTCAATTATGCTTGTCACAGCCTTGATCTTGGCTCCACCCCCAAAGTCTCCTGGCTCCACCCCCAAAGTCCCCAGATATTTCTTAAATTGGACTTGGCAACCCTATCATGTTCTGTAGACATCTTCTAAGAGAAGGTAAACATTCTCCCTGTCTCTCGAGACATATCACAAAGGTGGAAGTTTTGCCTCTTACACATTTTCTGGATTTAGGCCAAGTGCCCACACCAAGAAGACAAAGAGCCTGAACAAAGACCCCTTGGCCTTCTGCACATTCTCAGAAAACCACAAATGCAACATACCAGGAAGTAAAGGATCGAGGGGTCCTGATTAAAAGACCCCACGAGGTATCACTTCATCTTTCGTTTCTAAAATGGGTGAGGGGATTAATTGGACCAATGAGATACCACAAAGGGCCAGAAGCGAGAACTTTGTGACCAATCCACTAGACCTGCTTTGTTATCAGAAATGTATAAATGTTATGGCTTTGTGAAAATAGCTCTGTAACTGTTCAGGAGAGCCCTCATAGCTTACATCTGGGGTCGCCATCTGTGGGCTCCATTGGAATTTTAACACAGCATGGTGGGCCCAACCAGAAAATGGCTGCCGCAAAATGGCTGCCACAGTTTACTGTCAGACACACAGTGAAGATTCTTGTGCTGTGGTGGCATCTGCTCCCAAAGCAACATTTTAAAAAAATCTGTGCAGCCAATCAAAGCTCCAGTGGCCAATCAAAAGCCTTGCTTGACAAAGCCTCATCTGCCCCCATGGCCCTTTTGTAGGGCTGCCAGGTTCAACTCAGGAAAAAAAATCCAGAGAATTTGGAGGTGGAACCAGGAGACTTTTCCATTCCATGAAAAAAAAAAAATACAGCAGTGCCGTTCCCCTGAATACAGTCATCATTTCCTTGCCCCCCAGCAGCTGCACTTGCACTAAATGAAACTGAACATACACACATACACACACACACACACTCACAAAGCAGACAAAATAAACACAGTTTTGCAAGCCCACACTTTTGAGATCTCACTGGGGCAATTTACTCACAGGAGTTGTTGAATATAACCATCTGTTGTATTTCAACCAAGTTCTTCAGACTAACATTGGGAAATAAAAAGGTTCTACTTTACTATATATTTTACTGTGCAAATGACTTCTGAAATAAATGCAAAAGAAATGGACTGGACTCCTCCCTTTCTCACAGCTTCACAGACTGACCAGGAAGACCCACCTCACTCTGCCTGCTAGCCCCGCTCCCCTACAGCTTCCTCTCGATGAGATTTAAAGGCACGCACACCTTCCAAAATGCAAGAAGTTTCCAAGCCTCTTCTAAGCCTTCCGAGATGGAAAGGCACATGGTGGCTTCCCCTGCCGGCCTTCTGATAGGCGGCAGGGAGGAGCCTTCAAAAGTGTGTGTGTGTGTGGGGGGGTCCCCTAATTCCTTCAAAATGGAAATCATTTCAAGTTCCATCAATTTCCAGCTGGTTATCCAAGGTTTGGGACCGTCTCATTATGAAAAAAAATCAGACCACATCCACCATTTGACTTCAGAAACTAAACACTCAAAATTCACAGAGAAATGGTTTCCTTTTATTGAGTTTGTTACAGCAAGTGACATTCAACCACACAAGCCAGAATTTATTGATCTTCTTTACTTATAATTTTTGTTTGCTTATTTTTTCTTCTTCTTCTTCTTCTTCTTCTTCTTCTTCTTCTTCTTCTTCTTCTTCTTCTTCTTCTTCTTCTTCTCCTTCTCCTTCTCCTTCTCCTTCTTCTCCTCCTTCTCCTTCTTCTCCTTCTTCTCCTCCTTCTCTATAATTTTTGTTTGCTTATTTCTATTTTTTCTTCTTCTTCTTCTTCTTCTTCTTCTTCTTCTTCTTCTTCTTCTTCTTCTTCTTCTTCTTCTTCTTCTTCTCCTCCTCCTCCTCCTTCTTCTCCTCCTTCTCCTTTTTCTCCTTCTCCTTCTTCTCCTCCTTCTCCTTCTCCTATAATTTTTGTTTGCTTATTTCTTCTTCTTCTTCTTCTTCTTCTTCTTCTTCTTCTTCTTCTTCTTCTTCTTCTTCTTCTCCTCCTCCTCCTTCTCCTTCTTCTCCTCCTTCTCCTTCTCCTCCTCCTCCTCCTCCTTCTCCTTCTCCTCTTCCTTTTCCTTCTCTTCCTTTTCCTTTTATCTGTGTTGGTCATGGTCTGCACCTTATGGTAATCTGGAAATATTCTGCATACAACGTATTTAGTCAAATATATATTCACTTCAGTGCCTCAATACAATTTTCTCCTTTTAAGCATACATTCTGAACAAAATTAAGTTGGTCTTAAAGGTGCAACTTGACTCCTATTTTGTTCTACTACTTCAGACCAACACAGCTGACTACTTGGATCCACCCCGTAAAAAGTCTGCCATGAAAATGTTGTGAAAGCAATGTCACCCCAGAGACTGGGGCTTGCACAGAGGACTACCTTTACCTTTTCATAGGAAAGGAAAGGTCCCCTGCGCAAGCACCAGTCGTTTCCAGCTCTGGGGTGACGTTGCTATCGCAATGTTTTCACAGCAGAGTTTTTACGGGGTGGTTTGCCATTGCCTTCCCCAGTCATCTACACTTTCCTCCCAGCAAGCTGGGGACTCATTTTGCCAACCTCGGAAGGATGGAAGGCTGAGTCGACTTTGAGCCGGATACCTGAACCAGCTTCTGCTGGGATCAAACTCAGGTCGTGAGCAGAGGGCTCCGACTGCAGTACTGCAGCTTTACCACTCTGTGCCACAGGGCTCTTACCTTTTTATAGATGAATATATATATATATATATTCATCTATAAAAAACTAATAAAATATTAATTAGTAAAAAAAAAGAAAAGGAAAATAAAAAACAGGGCGTCTCTGCCAGGACCTGGGGACAGGCAAGCCTATACTTCATAACTACTGTTTGAGCTGAGCAATTGATTTATTCACTTCTTTCTTCACCCTCGATATAAAGCGAAATCGATTCTTTTCCCGCTTTCGGCCCAGACGTGCAAAGGAATAGCAGCAAACAGAGCAGTGGGAATCCCGCTATTCCTGAGGACGAACTAACTCACTGCGGTGGAAAAGCTCTCTCAGGCTGACTGACCTTCAATGCCCGGCTTGTATAGATTATCAGGTGTCATAGCTGAAGTAACAGACCGTGAACAGTGTCCAATTCCTGGGAGGTTAAATAGTGCAGATAATCATAATTATTCCGGGTGCCAGGGTCAAAAGAGCTCTTCATCACTTTCTTCTTCTGCCCTGTTTGAAGAATCTTTTAAAGCACTAAG
Source organism: Heteronotia binoei (assembly GCF_032191835.1). Taxonomy (NCBI): domain Eukaryota; kingdom Metazoa; phylum Chordata; class Lepidosauria; order Squamata; family Gekkonidae; genus Heteronotia; species Heteronotia binoei. The sequence continues at coordinate 56,653,123 of NC_083238.1, forward strand.
TGATAGATCATTCCTGTCAGGATGTTATAGAGGAATTAAATGAAGCACGCCAGCCCAGCGATCTCTGACAGCGCCTTGTCTTCTCTGTCTCCGTCCCTTTCTCTCAGATGTTCCTTTATGCAGATGAGAAACTTAAAAGGACTGCCTCCCGGTTAATTTGGTTGTTCTTTTTTAATATATTGACCATATTCTGCCTAAGGCATAAAAAATCCTTCCTTCCTTCCTTCCTTCCTTCCTTCCTTCCTTCCTTCCTTCCTTCCTTCCTTCCTTCCTTCCTTCCTTCCTTCCTTCCTTCCTTCCTTCCTTCCTTCCTTCCTTCCTTCCAGGGATATTAGTAGGAGCCTATTTATCCTCTTACTGGTCTGGCCCCCTCTCTCCTCCCTTCTTCCCTCCCTCCTTCCTCCCTCCCGCCCTCCTCCCTCTCTCCTTCCTCCTCCCTCCCTTCCCCTTCCTTCCTCCCTCCTTCCCTCCCCATTCCTTCCTTCCCTTCATTCTTCCCTCCCTTCTTCCTTCCTTCCTTCCTTCCTTCCTTCCTTCCTTCCTTCCTTCCTTCCTTCCTTCCTTCCTTCCTTCCTTCCGTCCTTCCCTCCCTCCCTGCTTCCTCCCTCCCTTCCCTCTCTCTCTCCCCTCTTCCAGGGATATTAGTAGGAGCCTATTTATCCTCTTACTGGCCTGGCCCCCTCCCTTCCTCCCTCCTTTCTCCCTCCCTCCTTCCCTCCCCATTCCTCCCTCCCTCCCTCCCTCCTTCCTTCCTTCCTTCCTTCCTTCCTTCCTTCCTTCCTTCCTTCCTTCCTTCCTTCCTTCCTTCCTTCCTTCCTTCCTTCCTTCCTTCCTTTCTTCCTTCCTTCCCTCCCTCCCTCCCTTTTAGGAATATTAGAAGGAGCCTATTTATCCTCTTACTGGCCTGGCCCCCTCCCTCCTTCCTCCCTCCCTCCCTCCCTTCCTTCTTCCTCCCTCCCTCCCTTCATCCCCATTCCTCTCTCCCTTCTTCCTTCCTTCCCTCCCTCCCTCCCTTCTAGGGATATTAGAAGGAGCCTATTTATCCTCTACTAGCCTGGCCCTCAACATAAGAAGACTGAACTAAAAGTACTGTTGCCATGTTCCTAAGGTGGTTGTTGGGGAGGGGAGGGGCCTCAGAAGAGGAGTCTGCCCTTTAGAGCAGCTTTTTTCTCCAAGAAGACTGATCTCTATTGTCCGGAGGTCTGTTGTATTACCAGACCTCCAGATCCCACCTGGAGACTGGCAACCTTACAAGAGGTTAGATCACTTACAGAGCTTTACCTTAAGTTAGGGTTGCCTGGAGATCTCCCGCTTTTCCAACTGATCTCCAGCTGACAGAGATCAGCTCTCCTGGAGAAAATGGCAGCTTGCAAGGGTGGAGCATCCCTCTTGGCTCAGTGTAGGGTTGCCAGATCCAATTCAAGAAATATCTGGGGACTTGGGGGGTGGAGCCAGGAGACTTTGGGGGCAGAGCCAAGAGCAAGGTTGTGACAAGAATAATTGAGCTCCAAAGGGAGTTTTGGCCATCACATTTAAAGGGACAGAAAAATTTTAAATGCCTTCTATCCTTTGGAAATAATGATGGATAGAAGCACCTTCTTTGGGGGCTCATAAAATAGGATCCCCTGTTCTAATCCTTTTAAGACTTGGCCCACATTTTGAGGAGAGGCACCTGATGCTATGCTGATAATTTGGTGCATCTACCTCAAAAAACAGCCCCCTGAGCCCCAGATTCCTGCAGATCAATTCTCCATTATATCCTATGGGAATAATGGCACGTTGAGCAGACATTTCCCTCCCTCCTGTTTTCTGAGGACCCTGAAGTGGGGGGGAGGGCCTCCAAACTGGGGTATCCCCTGCCCCCACCTGGAGACTAAAAAACAATTATGGGGTCAGAGTTAAGATACGCTACAAGAAATACAAAACAGAACTGGCTACCTTAAGGGCTACCATACTTTCCACAACAATAGACAATAAAAACAATGTTCAACAGAGCTCATTGTTGGTTAGTCATACAGCATGTAATTAACTAATATTAATAGACGCGTTTCCTGCTGCCACTTCTTCAGTATTATTAATGTTGTCTTCTTGTTGAGCGGTATGCAGTGAAGGATCTTTTCTTAAAACTTGTACAAAGCCTTCCATTTCGTTGCTGGGCGAAACACTCTCCGTGAGGGAACCACCTTGAAAATACAGTGAACAATCCTCTGATAAAATTTGTTATAACCCTAATATGGTGCATTTAGAAGACTCTGGGGTGAATTCAAAACCTTATCCCCAAATTATTCACTTCATTATTACAGGGAACACATACTCACAGGACTCACCAATTGTTGCAATTTACTTTTCTATATGGAGCTGCCAATCATTTTTCTTTTATCAGGAATAAAGTTTTGAATGAGTTCTGTTGAAAATGGTTTTTATTGTTTATTATTATGAAATTTATAAGTAAAAGTATGGTAGCCCTTATAGAATCATAGAGTTGGAAGGGACCTCCAGGGTCATCTAGTCCAACCCCCTGCACCATGCAGGAAACTCACAAACACCTCCCCCTAAATTCACAGGATCCTCATTGCTGTCTGATGGCCATCTAGCCTCTGGTTAAAAACCTCCAAGGAAGGAGAGCCCACCACCTTCCAAGGAGGAAGCCTGTTCCACTGAGGAACTGCTCTAACGGTCAGGAAGTTCTTCCTAATGTTGAGCCAGAAACTCCTTTGATTTACTTTCAACCCACTGGTTCTGGTCCTACCTTCTGGGGCCACAGAAAACAATTCCACACCATCCTCTCTATGACAGCCCTTCAAGTACTTGAAGACGGTGATCCTATCACCTCTCAGCCACCTCCTCTCCAGGCTAAACATGCCCAGCTCCTTCAACCTTTCCTCAGAGGACTTGGTCTCCAGACCCCTCACCATCTTCATCGCCCTCCTCTGGACACGCTCCAGTTTGTCTATATCCTTCTTAAAATGTGGTGCCCAAAACTGAACACAATACTCCAGGTGAGGTCTTCCCAGAGCAGAGTAGAGCGATACCATCACATCACGTGATCTGGACACTATACTTCTGTCGATACAGTCCAAAAGTGCATTTGCCTTTTTAGCCACCGCATCACTCTGTTGACAGTTCTATATCACAGTTCTATTTTGGATTTCTTGTAGCCCACCTGGGGACTGGCAACCCTATTTGAGTTGGAGGTGAATGCACACACAGGAAACTTTCTTTTATTGTTGAGCAAGGCCATTCAGAAAAAAACATAAGAACATAAGAGAAGCCATGTTGTTTCAGGCCAATGTCCCATCCAGTCCAACACTCTGTGTCACATAAGAGAAGCCATGTTGGATCAGGCCAATGGCCCATCCAGTCCAACACTCTGAGTCACATAAGAACATAAAAGAAGCCCTGTTGGATCAGGCCAGTGGCCGATCCAGTCCAACACTCTGTGTCACATAAGAACATAAGAGATGCCATGTTGGATCAGGCCAATGGCCCATCCAGTCCAACACTCTGTGTCACACAGTGGCCAAAAAAAAGAGGTTCACAAGTGGGGCTAAAAGCCCTTCCACTTTGCCACCCTCCAAGCACCAAGAATACAGAGCATCACTGCCCCAGGCAGTTCCAATAATATGCTATGGCTAATAGCCACTCTGCTCCATATGTTTATCCAATCCCTTCTTGAAGCTGGCTATGTTTGTAGCCGCCACCACCTCCTGTGGCAGTGAATTCCACATGTTAATCACCCTTTGGGTGAAGAAGGACTTCCTTTTATCCATTCTAACTTGACTGCTCAGCAATTTCTTTGAATGCCCAAGAGTTCTTGTATTATAAGAAAGGGAGAAAATAACTTCTTTCTCTACTTTCTGCATCCCGTGCATAATCTTGTAAACCTCTAGGAAAAAAGAGAGGCCCTTGAATTTACGTTTACAGCATGAAAAGGCCAAAAAAAAGCGCCCCCCCCCCATTTCTCTCAGATCCTGCCCAGGGCTCCAACATGGCCTCCAGCAAGAAACATATCACGACATGTCGATGGTGAACTCTTCTTCAGAAAATAATATTTTTAATTAAAAATGCTACCGACGAGGTAGCAGCTGGCAAATATTGTTTTGCTGCTACGGACATCCTTTCTGACACCCACAGTGTGGCATCGCCTTGCCAAGCGGAATGCCAGCCTCTCGCAATGCCAATAGCTGCGAGGCTGACATTTCCAAAATGGGGCGGAAGTCAACAGGAGGCTTAGAAAGACGATTTCGCCTCGCACTTTCCGGTGGCCGACGTTGTAGCACGCCACGGCATCGGAGACCGTGATTGCCGTCGAAGCCAAGGAGAGCTAAGCTCTGTTATTGCCTTTGAAATGCTGTTTTAGCATCTCAAATGACAGTGTAGCTTTGTGCGGATACTCTTTGTGGCTACACAGTAGGGGCTGAGCAAGTCAGTGCCAGTGGGAAGGAGGGGCACGGGGGCAGGTTCCCCTATAGAATCTGCAACACCCTGCCCAATCTTACCCAACCTTCCCTTTTGCTGAAAAGGAAAATGTCTTTGTCGTCGTCGTTGCCATCATCTTCATCATCATCTTCATCAGTTTATTTATATTCTGCCCATTCCCCTACAGGGGCTCAGAGCAGAGGACATAATAAATAACAACATCACAATAAAATCACAACAGCATCACAATAAAAACCAATTACAATATTCAGTATTCAATATTCTCTGGAGAGCCAGTTTGGTGTAGTGGTTAAGTGTGCGGACTCTTATCTGGGAGAACTGGGTTTGGCTCCCCACTCCTCCACTTGCAGCTGCTGGAATGGCCTTGGGTCAGCCATAGCTCTCGCAGGAGTTGTCCTTGAAAGGGCAGCTTTTGTCAGAGCTCTCTCAGCCCCACCTACCTTACAGGGTGTCTGTTGTGAAGGAGGAAGATAAAGGAGATTGTGAGCCACTCTGAGTGGAGGGCGGGATATAAATCCAATATCATCATCATCATCATCATCATCATCATCATCATCATCATCAACCTATCTTGGAAGGCTGAACAAAGCAACCTCCGGGGCATATATGGGAAGAGATGTTCCCACAGGTATGTCGGTCCCAGGCCGTGTAAGGCTTTAAAAGTCAAAACTAACACCTTGAACCAGATCTGGTATTCTATAGGCAGCCAGTGCAGAGGTCCCCCAGCTTATTGTCTGGGGCCCCCATGGTGTCTGCCAGAATGTTGTCTGGAGTCTTCCAAGTATTTTCAGAAAGTGGGCAGGGCCAGATAGAGTTTTTGCCCAGCAAAGCTTCTGATTGGCCACTGGAAATTAGATTGTCTGTGCATTTTTTTTTAAATAAAACACTGTTTGGGCAGCAGCTGCCACCCCAACACAAGGACCTTCACTGTGTGTCTGAAGGTCAGCTGCGGCAGCCATTTTGTAGCTGGTTTCGCCTCCTACTGCAGCCATTTTGTGCCAGTGCCCACAATGCACTCAAGTTCGACAGAACTCGAAAAATGTCTGTAGGTTGGAAAAAACTGGGGTTAGGACATAAAGCAGGGCTTGCCGTTTCCCAATGTACAGAAGGTTCATCAAACTCAGAGGGACGATTCTAACTAGGAAGGGGTTGTCCCAAAACAAGTTCTAGGAGAAACTTAGCTCATGCGCTTCCGCTCCTCTCTTCCACCTCCCATCTTTTTGGGAAAGGTTTAGTGCATTGGGTCTCCAGGCAGTTCATTAAATTTTCCAACCTCCTCTCGCGTTGGCCCTTTGCCTAGGCAACCCTTCCAAGTCCCTTCTGGCTACGACGTCCCATGTTTGTTGCAGCTATTCCAATTAGCCTGACAGCTTTTCCCCTCCCGTATTTTTTCCCCCCTTCCAGGGCTGTAGCACTCACCAGCAGTCTAGGTCAACAAAAGCTGTCACCCTGTTACAAGCTCTTAACCATTTTGCCAATAGGAACAAATGAACCTGACACAGTTCTTGAGGTTGCGCGGGTAACCAAGAGAGACCCGCAATTCGGTGAAGAAGGAGGTCTCTGCACAAATGGAGTGCGGAGAGGTTTGGCTGAGGAACAGCAACTGAAAAGTCTATCAAATTGAACGCTCGCATTACATTTCAGTTACTTCGTGTTTCAGTTACTTTATCGTAGACAGGAGTAGAGTTGCACCTTTAAGACCAAACAAGTGTTATTCGGAACGTAAGCTTTTGTGTGCCAAAAACACCCTTCATCAGGTACATTGGGCTGGAATACATGCAGTCTGTTGATTAAGAGGGCAAACTGGCTGGGATCACATAGTGGAACAGTGTGACAATTTAGAAGGCCATTTGGTCTAGATAGCCTTAAAAGGTATAAAATTAGATAAATCTAAATTTAGATAAGCAATTAACTTGGGTCAAATTATAAAAGTAGATGTCGCAGGTATCTGAATATTGGAACGATCTGCTCCTGATTATTCTTATATTGGTTTTTTTTTTTTTTCGTTTTCCTCTAACAACAGATTCTGTTGACATTGAAATAGATAAGCTATGCTATGCTATGCTAAGGTTTATTTTGGCTTTTTGTTATTCTTATCTTTCCTCTCTTATTTTTGAAATAATGAAGGAAGTATTAAGGTCAAAAGACTACGGCCACCTTCCCTGCTTATGATCACTTTTGTTGGTGACAAAGTTAGTACATATTGCTAAGGAGGTTAAAAACTTCCAGGGGATTTTATTTAGTGGCTGACTTGTTTTGCTTTTCTCACTGTTGGTATTAAAATGAACAGTTTAGATTTATATCATAAGTAATAAACAGTTAAAATATATGTAACAAAATAATAAGACGGTAGGATGTTATGGTTGTATTGAGTTAAAATTTAAAACTTACATGTAGGAGAACTACACATGAGGTTTGGAAGGTAGAAATTTAATAGTTATTTACTGCTTCTCTTTTTCTTTGTTGGTCAATGTTTCTTTGTCTTAATGCTCACCCGAACTACCCTTCCCCCCCCCTCGCTTCTGTATCCCTGCCTATTTCCCCCCCCCTTTTTATACTGAAATTCAATTAAAAAAAAAATTTAAAACAGGAAAGGTAATAAAATTTGCCTGCCGGTTGCTGTTTCTGCAAGTCTGAGTAAATCACAAAAGGATAGGGTTGCCAAGTCCAATTCGAGAAATCTCTGGGGACTTTGGGGGTGGAGCCAGGAGACTTTGGGGGTGGAGCCAGGAGACATTGGGGGTGGAGCCAAGATCAAGGCTGTGACAAGCATCATTGACCTCCAAAGGGAGTTCTGACCATCACATTTAAAGGGATGGCGCACCTTTTCAATTCCTTCCTTCCATCGGAAATAATGAAGGATAGGGGCACCACCTTCTTTTGGGGCTCATAGAATTGGACCCCCTAGTCCAATCTTTTTGAAACTTGGGGGGTATTTTGAGGAGAGGCACTAGGTGCTATACTGAAAATTTGGTGCCTCTACCCCCAAAAACAGCCCCCCCCAGAGCCCCAGATACCCGCAGATCAATTCTCCATGATTTTCTATGGGAATAAATCTCCATAGGGAATAATAGAGTTCCTAGCAGATGTTTCCCTCCCCTCCCCCCGCTTTGTGACGACCCTGAAGTGGGGGGAGGGTCTCCAAACCGGGGGATCCCCTGCCCCCACCTGGGGATTGGCAACCCTACAAAAGGACATGTATTTTCTGCTTTCTTCCACTGCTTTAGACCAACACGGTTGCCCACTTGGATTTATCGTAGACATTTTTCAAAAGGGTTTTAAGTAGGTTAACGGAGGACATGTCTATCAGTCGCTACTAAACAAGGCGCCTAAAGGGAACCTCCACGTCTTCCTCTGAACTCCAGTGCCAGTAGGCAACATCAGGAGAAGGCCTTTATGGATTTCATTCATGGAGGAGGAGGAGGAAATTCGATTTATACCCCACCCTTCACTCAGAGTCTTAGAGCAATTTATAATCTCCTTTCCCTTCCTGTCCACAGACACCCTGCGAGGTAGGTGGGGCTGAGAGAGCGCTGAGAGAACTGTTCTTGAGAGAACTGCTCTGCTGAGAGCTTGTGACTGGCCCAAGATAATTCCAGCGGTTGCATGTGGAGGAGTGGGGGATGAAACTTGGCCCTCTCAGATTAGAATCCACGCACTTAACCGCTACACCAAACTGGGACCGATTTCCCACTCACTTTTTACGCCACTTTCACATTCGTCTTCTCGACGGGACTTCCTTCCGATTTCACACTATCTGCCCCGGGGCTGCAGCAAGCGTCAGCGTTTTCAGGCAGCAAACAGAGACCACGAAAAACCAGTTTCTGTTTGCTGTGCGAAAATGCCGACACTTACTGCAGCTCTGGGGCAGATAGTGTGAAATGGGAAGGAAGTCCCACTGAGAAGACGAACGTGAGAGCGGCGTAAGGTGAGTGGGAAATTGGTCTGGCTCTCAGTTTGACTCCAACCCAGTAGTCCAGAATGAAAACTCAGCCACTCTGATAATTTCAAGTGTCAGCTCTCTAAACAGCTAAGGCTTCAAGATAATCGGTTCATTTTACATTACCGGGCTCACCATTTTGTTCCGTCGCACAACCTCCCTGCTTCAGCATTTTCTTCTTTTCTGGTTTATGTCTGCATCCCAATAGACAAGCATCCCATTAAGCTACACACCTGCAGTGGCTCTGTAAGAACATTTTATCACAGAGTACCATCCCTTGCATATAGAGCAGCTTTGTGGTGCAAGAGGACAAATGGGCGCTGGAGAAGTTATACAAGGATATGAAGGCAGAGAGTTTAGTGCTGGGTTGTGTGATTCTTTCCCTCCCACGCAACTTAAAATCAATCAGCAAAACTGATGCATTTATTTATCTGATTTGTTAGTCTCAGTTTGTATCCCACCCTCCCCACAAGCGGGCTTAGGGCGGATCATAACAACAATAATCAAGTAAAAGGTAAAAGGCAAAGGTAGTCCTCTATGCAAGCAATGAGTGGCTATAAATAGAGCTATAGAATCATAGTGTTGGGAGGGAATTCCAGAGTTATCTTGTCCCTGAGCAATGCAGGAAATTCACAAATACCTACCTCCCCCCCCCATCTGCAAAGACTCCTCCATCAGGCTCAAAAGATGGCAAACAAACAAACCCTCCAAAATCCTTGGACAAATTGGCCTGCAGAAAAAAAGAAAGGTTAAAACACTTCAGGCTCTTTAGCTTGGATAAACGTCAACTGCGGGGTGACATGATCGAGGTTTACAAGGTTATGCATGGGATGGAGAAAGAAGTTCTTTTCTCTCTTTCTCACAATGCAAGAACTTGAGGGCTTTCAATGAAATTGCTGAGCAGTCAGGTTAAAACGGATAAAAGGGAGTCCTTCTTCACCCAAAGGGTGATTAACAGGTGGAATTCACTGCCGCAGGAGGTGATGGCGGCTACAAGCATAGCCAGCTTCAAGAGGAGATTGGATAAAAATATTGAGCAGAGGTCCATCAGTGGCTATTAGCCATGGTGTATATATACACACACACACACACACACACACACTTCTCTTATGTTCTTATGTGACACAGAGTGTTGGACTGGATGGGCCATTAGCCTGATCCAACATGGCTTCTCTTATGTTCTTATGCTTCCTGACCCCAGAATTTCCCTGGTCATGTAAAAAAGGGACACGGAATAAACATAACCATGCCATTTTGCTCTGGTGGGAGTTTTACGATGTTTCCTGTAGGCCAATGTAACAGAAAACCTGGACTTTTGTAGAGACAGAAGAACGTCTCTTCTGCCCTTATCTTTCTTGGTTCTTCTTCCAGCAGTCAAAGTGGGGGTGTGTGTGGAATCATTCTCGCCACATCATAATTTACCAGGGATTAAATATTGTGGGGGGTTTTCAAATAAACCATCCATTTTATTTGCCCTGACGGTGCCAAGGAAACCTGGGCAGCTCTTTTCTTTGCAAAACAAATTGCATTCAAAGTGATCAGATTAATGACGCTTATAAATAAATAAGAATCCTCAATTTACTGTTAATAGAAGACCAGCTGGCATCCAGTCCTCGAGCTGGGGGGACAGGAGGGGCCGACAGAGATGGGTGATCGGTTGCTGTGTCATTTGTCATTTTCCGGCACTGCTCCTGGATTCCGGCTGCAGCCGGGAAGCATAGATCTCCTCCCTGGCGTTCGTTATCACGCTTGCCTCGTGGAGAAAGAAGTAATTAAAGTTTCATATGCAACATTCAGACTATCTATTTCTCTCTGGAGACCACTCAAAGGAAATTAGGCAAGAATGAAGCAAGTCCCCCCCCCCCCAATAAAAAAAGAAAAAGAGAGGGAACATCTGATAGCCAATTCTAATCTTGTCAACTTTGTGAGGAAAATTGAAAAGGAAGCTCTTGGGGTGCGAATCGTGTGCTACCAATGAGTTTCTGTTTAATTAAAATAGGACCACACGGAAAATCATGGAAGGGTTGGGTGGAAAAGCCACAATTCAGGTTGGTTCGCCTTGAGCGGCAACCAGGGCTTTTTTTGAGAAGGAACGCAGCTCCGTCTGGCTTGGTGTCAGGGGGTGTGGCCTAACATGCAAAGGAATTCCTGCTGGGCTTTTTCTATTTAAAAAGCCCTGGAAGTAACAGCATTTATATTGATAGCTCAACTACCGTATGCACTTTGGTGTGGTGGTTAAAAGCGTGGACTCTAATCTGGCAGAGCCGGGTTTGTTTCCCCACTTCTCCACATGCAGCTGCTGGGTGACCTTGAGCCAGCCACAGTCCTCTCAGAGCCCTCTCAACCTCACCTACCTCACAGAGTGTCTGTTGTGGGGGAGGGGAAGGGAAAGGGAAAGGAGATGATAAATCACTGTGAGACTCCAAGTGAAGGGCGGGGTATAAACCTGATCTCCTCCTCTTCTTCTCCTTCTCCTTCTCCTCCTCCTTCTTCTCCTCCCCCCCTCCTCCTCCTCTTTTTCTCCTCCTCCTTTTCCTCCTCCTTCTCCTCCTCTCCTTCTCCTCCTTCTTCTTCTCCTCCTCTCCTTCTCCTCCTCTTCCTTCTTCTCTTTCTCTTTCTCCTCCTCCTTCTTCTCCTTAGCCTGGACAGGAGGTGGTTGAGAGGTGATATGATCACCATCTTCAAGTACTTGAAGCGTTTTTCAACAGAGGCTAGATGGCCATCTGACAGTGATGAAGTTCCTGTGAATTTAGGGGTAGATATTTGTGAGTTTCCTGCATTGTGCAGGGGGTAGGACTAGATGACCCTGGAGGTCCCTTCCAGCTCTATGATTCTATGATTCTAGGGCTCTTACAGTTTAATGGAGAAGAGGTCTATCAGTGGCTACTAGCCCTGGTGTCTGAGGGGAACCTCCACATTCAGAGGCAGTCAACCTCTGAATCTCACATTCGGGACTCAGAGGCAACCTCAGGGGAAGGCCTCAGCCTCTCTGCTCTGTTGCTCGCCCTCTAGAGGATCTGATTGGCCACTGTGAGACAGGATGCTGGACTAGATGGACCTTCACTGGTCTGATCCAGCAGTGTTCTTCTGATGCTCTTAGGAAGGCCTTTGCCTCTCTGCCATGTTGTTGATCCTTCAGAGGAACTGGGTGGCCACTGTGTGAGACAGGATGCTGGACTTAGATGGACTATTGGTCTGATCCAGCAGGATTCTTCTTATGTTCATTTGGTAAAGAAACGATGCAACATCTACTAATATCTCTTTCAAGAACGAATGCTAAGTTGTCTTCTGAGATATCCTTCTGTCCAAAACAGGTTGTTTTCTAGGTCCTGTAAAGGTCTTTGTTAAATTTTCCTCATCCAAGAACATGGATTTTCACCTCCTAAAAACTATACGCTGTGGCTTTTTAGAAATCAAACCTGCTGACCTAGCGCGCTCCCTTCTACTCTGGCGTGAGCAAGGAAATAAGACTGATTCAAGCCATCTAAAACTTCTCCAGGCGATACACAGCAAGAGTCTCCTAGGATACATTAAGATGGAGAAAGTAGTACATTCTCTTAGGAATGAACGCAAGCCGGCTAGCATAGTATTGTTATAGGGACATTCTGTTCCCCCAAATCACCTTTTTCAATGTAGTCATTGATTCCTCTTATATTTCTCTTTTAAAAGGATTTCTCTTTGAAAAGAAATCAATGCGCCTTTTTCTAGTTTCAGCCCTTGCATTTTTGTTGATGTGATCTCCCCAGATGGTGGTGGGTGGTGTTGAAATAGGCAGATAAGCAGGGGTTGTTTTGTAAAAAAAATAGGTGGCAGTGTTCATTAGCGTAACTAAATACAATATCCCCCCCCCCCCCGGCCAAAAGTGACCCGATGCAAGAAAGGAGAGCCCCAGGTGAGCGAGGCCGCCGCCCCCCCCCCCCCCGGTCAAAAGGCCAGCAAGTCACCCACCACCCAAAATCACATCAGAAGTGGAGAAAGGGTGGGGTGTGGGCTTCTTCAGGGGTTAATGAGGGCTGCTGGGGGCGTGGCAAAGCCCCTGGTGGCTGTCTGGCTGCCCGCTCTCCTAATACAGGGATTGTTATGCAGCTGCACCTACTATTCAATGGACAAGGTAGGTGGGGAGGAGGAACTTGCCCGGTGTGGCTGCTGCTGGCGTCATTGCCAAGTTTGCTTCTCTCTGACTCTTCCCCACAGCTTTGTCCAAGGGGCTTTTGAGAAGGGGCCTGCAGGCTGCAGGGAGGGCCATGGGTGGAGGGCGGACGTTCCAACTCTGAGATAATTTGCAAGGGGACTCCCAAGATTTTGACTGCCTAGAGGCCTCCACAGGGTTTAATCCGGCACTGCCAAGGACCCCAACAGATGTGATAAAGCTCATGTATTTCTATCAGACTTTAGAAGTCCAGTTGCTGTCTGTACAACCATGGGTAATTTTGTAGAAAAACAAGGGTGGTGCTGAATAGAATAACTCATTAGCATATGCCACCCCTCCACCAGCCAAAAACAACCCGACACAAGAAAGGAGAGTCCCAGGCGAGCGAGGCCTGCTTGGGCTGGCGGCAGGTGGCTTGCTAGCCTTTTGACTGGGGAGGGGCAAAGGAGAGCCCCAGTCAAAAGGCTAGCAAGCCACCTGCAGCCCAAAATCACATAAGAAGTGGAGAAAGGGTGGTGTAAGTTTCTACAGGGGTTAATGAGGGCTGCTGGGGGTGTGGCAAAGCCCCTGGTGGCTGGCTGGCTGCCCGCTCTCCTAATCCAGGGATTGTTATGCAGCTGCAGCTACTATTCCATGGACAAGAGAGGTGGGGAGGAAGAGGGGGAACCCTCAGGAAGGTTCAGGACCTGCGCTCCTGTGAGCTCCTATTGAATCTGAGGCCTGCAGATAAGAAGGTATAGGAAGACATGGCCCATCTCTGAGCAGCTGCAGAACAAAACTCTGGAATGTTCCAGAAACTTCCTGCCTGCCTCTCCTCTTTTGGAATTTCTCTTTTATCCAAACTAAAGCCGATCCCAGTGTCCTTGACAGAGGGAAATAAACTGATACTTGGATTTCCTGGAAAGATTAGAGGTGCCAATTCTATGTTGGAAAATACCTGGAGACTTTGGGGGTAGAGCCAGGAAAGGGCGGGGTTTAGGAAGGGGAGGGGCCTCAGCAGGGTTCAATGCCATAGAACAGGGGTGTCATACTCATTTGTTATGAGGGACCTTGTTGGGCCAGGCCGGTCCATGTCAGGCCAGGCCATGTGTATACCTGTTTAACATTAGGTAGCATAAGAACATAAGAGAAGCCATGTTGGATCAGGCCAATGGCCCATCCAGTCCAACACTGTGTCCTCTGGAACCCTTTTTAAAGATGGGGGTGACATTTGCTACCTTCCAGTCCTCAGGAACGGAGGCAGATTTCAATGAAAGATTACATATTTTTGTCAGAAGATCCACAAGTTCAACTTTGAGTTCTTTCAGAACTCTGGGATGTATGCTATCCGGACCTGGTGACTTATTAGCTTTTAATTCATCTATCAGTTGTAGGACTCCTCTCTTGTCACCTCAATCTGACTCAGGTCTTTCAACACCCCTTCCAAAATAAGTGGTTCTGGAGCAGGCAAACACTTCTCATCTGTTACAGTGAAGATGGAAGCAAAAAATGCATTCAGCTTCTCAGCTATTGCCCTATCCTCCTTCAGTAATCCTTTGATCCCTTGGTCATCCAAGGGCCCCACTGCCTCCCTGGCTGGTTTCCTGCTTCTAATATATTTGAAGAAATTTTTATTATTGGTCTTTATGTTTTTTGCAATATGCTCCTCATAATCCCTTTTTGCCTGCCTGATCACAGTCTTGCATTTGATTTGCCACAGCCTGTGTTCCCTTTCACTCTCACTTGGACTAGCTTTCCACCGCTTAAAGGAGTCCTTCTTACCTTTTACAGCTTCCATTACTTTATTTGTTAACCAGGCAGGCCTTCTCTTATACCTGTTTGTACCTTTCCTAACTTGTGGTATATATTTTATCTGAGCTTCTAGGATTGTAGTTTTAAATAGCCTCCAAGCTTCCCCAAGGGTTTTGACTGTATTTACCTTTCCTTTCAGTTTCCTCTTCACATGCCTCCTCATCTCAGAGAATTTACCCCTTTTAAAGTTAGATGTGGTTGTGCAGGTCTTTTGGAGCAACTCTCTATTTATACAAATGCTGAAATCAATAACGTTATGGTCACTGCTCCCAAGCGGTGCGATCACTTTTTTTTTGTTAAACAATTTTATTGATAACATATGGTAACAATATCTATTTATATCACCTCTATCCCTAACCCACATGATATTTTCTATACCCCCCTCCCTCCATTACTAGACTCCCGCCGAAGCTATATACTTAAAGTTAACTTATAAAGGTACCATTAACTATCAAAATCTAAATTCATATTCTAACTTTCCCTAATACTTATTATTAAAAAATTGTCCAATGTCTTTTTACATTCCATTCTTTCTCTACATAACTTCTAAATTTCTTCCACTCATTTTTAAACACTTCCATATCATAGTCTCTTAGTGTTCTTGTTAATTTATCCATCTCACTCCACGATAAAACTTTCAAAATCCAGTCCCATTTCTCTGGTATTATTTCTTGCTTCCACAACTGCGCATACAATGTCCTAGCAGCTGAGAGCAAGTGCCAAATTAGAGTTCTATCTTCTTTTGGAAATTTTTCCATTTGTAATCCCAACAGGTAAGTCTCTGCTACTTTTTTGAAGTCATATCCCAGAATCTTAGATATTTCTTGTTGTATCATTTGCCAAAACTTTTTCGCTTTTCCACATGTCCACCACATATGATAAAAAGAACCTTCATGTTTTTTACATTTCCAACATCTATCCGACATCTTCTTACTCATCTTTGCAAACTTTTTAGGGGTCATATGACTTTTTAGGAGTCATCTTGAAACAATTCTCTTTAATACTCTGACATGTTAATATTCTCATAGAGTTCTTCCAAAGATATTCCCATGTATCCATCTGTATTTCCTTATTTACATTAATTGCCCATTTAATCATTTGAGGTTTTACTATTTCTTCTTCTGTAGACCATTTCAACAATAACATATATTTTTGATATTAATTTTTCGTTGTCTCCGAGCAGAACCTTTTCCATTTCTGTTTGTTCGCATCTAATTCCTTCAGATTTAATGTCGTTATCCATCAAACTTTTTATTTGTTGCATTTGAAACCAATCATACTTATCACTCAGTTCTTCAGCAGATTTTAATTCAATTTTATCACCTTGAATCTTTAGTAACTGATTATATGACAACTCTCTCTGTTCATCAGATTCAGCCGTTATTTTTATTACTTCTGCTGGTACATATCCATTATGGATGGTGCGATCACTTTTACATCTCTCACCTTGGGCATTACTTAGAACCAAATCCAGGATCGCCCCACCCCTGGTAGGTTCAGAGACCATCTGCTCCATAGCACAGTCATTGAGAGCATCTAGAAACTCAATCTCTTTCTCTCGACCAGAACACATATTGACCCCATCAATCTGCAGGTAGTTAAAATCACCTATGATGACACAGTTTTTACGTCTAGCCACTATCTTTAAGCCTTCCATCATATTATAGTTGTCCTCTATCTTTTGATTTGGTGGGCGATAACAAACTCCCATAGTTAAATTTCCTTTTGGGCCCTCTATTTCAACCCAAAGCAGTTCTAGAAGGGAATCTAATTCTCTGACCTCAGTCTTACTGGACCGTATGCCCTCTCTGACATACAGAGCCACCCCACCTCCAACCCTTCCCTCCCTATCCTTCCGATATAACTTCTATCCAGGAATCACCGTGTTCTACTGATTCTCCTCATTCCACCAAGTTTCTGAAATCCCCACAATGTCTATGTTTTCTCCCAACACTAAACATTCCAAATCACCAATTTTACTTTGAAGACTTCTAGCATTTGTGTACAAACATCTATAATTTCCCAGGCAAGTTAGGCCCGCCACCTTCCTCCTGTCGCCTTGAGACTCTGGCAGGCAGTCCATTCTAGCAGAGATATAAACGTTTTAAAGGAACAGACAAAGACGACAAAAGATTTTAAAAACCCCTTAAAATTAAATATGCTTAAAACATTAGCTCTTGTTGGTCTTAAGGTGCTTTCTTTGTATTTCTCCCACGGGATCCAGGGAACTGGATAAAGGAAGCTCTGGCTCTTTCCTTCCTTCCCCAGGGGACAAGGAGGGGGAGGAGCCTCAACCAGAGGAGAAAATAGAGGTTTTGCTCTGTAGCTCCTGTGCGATTGAGCAAGCCTTGCAAAGCAAGCTGTGATGCAGAAG
This sequence comes from Heteronotia binoei, assembly GCF_032191835.1. Lineage (NCBI taxonomy): Eukaryota > Metazoa > Chordata > Lepidosauria > Squamata > Gekkonidae > Heteronotia > Heteronotia binoei. The sequence continues at coordinate 56,669,818 of NC_083238.1, forward strand.
GAAGCAAGAGAGAGGAAGAAGGCAGCAGACAAGAGCCAGTTGCTTGGGGGCCTGATAGGAGCACTTCGGTGGCCTGATTCGGCCCCTGGACCGCTTGTTTGACACCCCTGCCTTAGAGTCCACCCTTCATAGCAGCCATTTCCTCCATGGGAGCTGATCTCTGCCAGACTCTTTCAGCATAGTGCTGGATATTGTTGTTGTTTTAAACCTTCAGGGGATTTTATTTATTTATTTATTTATATTTAGACTTATATCCCGCCCTTCTCACCGAAGTGTCTCAGGGATAAGTTTGAGGTAAGCTTAGTGGGCTGGCATATTTATGTAAAAGTTAAGAACACCAGAAAAGCGCTGCTGGATCAGACCAGTGAGGGTCCACCTTGTCCAGCATCCTGCCTCACACAGTGGCCAACCAGGGCAGAGAGGCTGAGGCCTTCCTAAGAACATCAGAAAAGCCCTGCTGGATCAGACCAGTGGTCCATCCAGTCCAGCATCCTGTCTCACACAGGGGCCAGCTAGTTTCTTTGGAGGGCCAACAACAGGGTAGAGAGGCTGAGGCCTTCCTAAGAACATCAGAAAAGCCCTGCTGGATCAGACCAGTGGTCCATCCAGTCCAGCATCCTGTCTCACACAGGGGCCAGCTAGTTTCTTTGGAGGGCCAACAACAGGGCAGAGAGGCTGAGGCCTTCCTAAAAACATCAGAAGAGCCCTGCTGAGAAAGACCAGTGGTCCATCTAGTCCAGCATCCTGTCTCACAAAATGGCCAGCTAGTTTCCCTGGAGGGCCAACAACAGGGCAGAGAGGCTGAGGCCTTCCTAAGACCATCAGAAGAGCCCTGGTTCAGACAATTGGTCCATCTAGTCCAGCATCCTCTTTCACATAGTGGCCAACCAGCTCCTTTGGAGGGAAGACAACAGGGCATAGAGGCCAAGACATTCCGCTGCTTTTGCCACCTGGCACTGGAATTCAGAGATGTATTGCGTCTGAACATGGAAGTTCCCTCATGGCTGGTGCCCCCAATAGACCTATCTTCCCTGAATCTACCTAATCCTCTTTTAAAGCCGTCTATGCCTGTGGCCATCACCACACTTTCTGGCACAAAACATTTTAATCACTTGAGGTGCTAAGGAGTATTTCCCTTTGTCCATCCTGAATCTACAGCGTATCAGCTTCTCAGCATTGCTACACAAAAAGCTTACTCACCCATTTGTGTGACATTTTGGATTAATCTTAACAAAAAGGTATTAAAAAGCCGGAAATGTTCCCTCTAAGCTGCAGAGTCTTGTGAGCAAAAATTCTACTTTGTGAGCTACTGGCATTAAAGTTGTGAGCTACTGCATAAATTATTGAGCTCTGAGGTCTTCCTTCCTCTCAGCCCCATCCATCTCACAGAGTGTCTGTTGTGGGGGAGGAAGATAAAGGAGATTGTGAGCCGCTCTGAGACTCTGAGATTCGGCATGGAGGGCGGGATATAAATCAATATCTTCTTCCTGAGAAATGACAAAAATGTGTGAGCTGGAGGCTAAAAATCTGTGAGCTAGTTCACGCTAACTCAGCTTCGAGGGAAGACTGCTGGTGATCTAACTTCGTTGTAATGGACCAACATGGCTGTCTACATTTTTGTGTGTGTGTTTTTTTTTTAATATTTTCATGTTTTCCAACCGGAAAACCACGTTACTTTCTGTTGATTCATTTGAAAGACCCAAAATACAGAATTAGCGTAGTAATTTTGACTGATGTGTATTGAGAAGAATGAACTCCAATAAAGGAAACCCAAATGACATATATTGTTATTGGAGTCACAGAAACATCCAAGGCTGCAATTCACGTACTAATTTTTTTTTTATTAAAAAATTGAACAAAAAGTACTTCCACTCCACAGATCGCACCCCCCACCAGTCCTCTAAAATCTGTAATAAAAATGCCTTTTATTTCCTGTATTTATCTAATGGGGCATTAATGTGTGCTGTTTTGTGTATTTAAATAAAGCTGGGGATTACGCTCTTTAGAAAATAAATTGTTTTTTTTTTTAATACTCATAACATAAAATAATAATTCTCCCCCTACTGCCGCAGTTATTGCTTTTAGATCATGTTTTTTAAATAGGTAGGATAATTGTATCTATTGCTATCCAATCAGATCTAGGTAAGAATGCATTATTGAAACAAGTAATATGAATGCAAGCAGTTCCTTGTGATTTTTTTTTTCATAAAGAGCATGACGTTAAAATACTGTATCTCATTACTCGGATCTCCCTAAATACAAAAATATGAATATTGCAGTCATATATTTAAAGATGCTCTCGTGTTCCCCAACTAACATCGCAATTGCTTTTCATAATCCCGGCGCATTTCCGCTGTTTAAAAGCCATCTTTCATGGTAACGGAGACTAAATAATCTCGAGGAAATATTCAGCAATGTGATACATGAAACCAATTATCCTCCCCAAACGATTCACCCTTCCTTTTATCTGTCTACCGAGTCCACGGAGTGACTCCTAACGACGCTCCCTTCCTAGGCGACTTTTGTTGTCTGTTGTGTGTTGTCTGCGTTTCAACAGGGTTTTTTTTTTTTTTTTTGCGTTTTCTCCATTAAAGCAGGGCAAGGCAGAAAAAGTTCATTGTGTAAGAGTGTGCTGATTTATTTTGATACAGTGGGAAGAAAGAGAGCCGCTGAAACATCGGTGGAGGTTGGAGGCCACTGTCCTGATTCCAAGCCTTTAGGAAACACAACGTTCTGTTGAACGGAAAAATAATGATGCTGTGACTTGATGGAACTTCACACACACAAACACACACATTAATCGCCTTTTCTACCCAATAGCTTCAGAATCACTCTGTTGTTGTTATTGTTTTCTTCTTCTTCTTCTTCTTCTTCTTCTTCTTCTTCTTCTTCTTCTTCTTCTTCTTCTTCTTCTTCTTCTTCTTCTTCTTCTTCTTCTTCTTCTTCTTCTTCTTCCTCCTCCTCCTACTCGTCTTCTTTTTGTTCCTCCTCCTCTTCTTCTTCCTCCTCCTCCTCTACACCTTTTTATTCTTCCTCCTCCTCTTCCTCCTCCTCTTCTTTTTCTTCTTCATTCTCCTCCTCCTCTTTTTCTTCTTGTTCTCCTGCCTGCTTTTCTCACTGAGACTCAAACCAAATTGTAAAACATGACAAACCATCCACTCTTATCTGATGGTAGGGAATCATGCCCAAAATTTGGCTCAGTGAACCATGCATAAGAACTTTGGCCTGTTTTAACGTTCTACTCTCAGCTCTGTGGTAAGAGGAATATTTTGGTAGCCTTTATTCCCAAACAGTTTTTCCCAACTGAACACACTTGAAACAAGTGAACAGCTTCCGCTTCACTGCCCATGTTACAAGGATATTTATTCCTTACAAACTGCACCATCACACACATATACACACACACAAATTCCCAGGCTGACCTGACAACTTTTATAATTCTATTCTTCTTTTAGGTTACCTTAATGAAGCCACTCTTAAGGTGGCCAGATTTTGCTCTTTGCCTCAGCCAGTGGGGAAGAAGATGCTCCAATCTATTTATACACCATTTTGTGTCACTGAAACTCGCAATTAATAACTTTAAGAATGTTTGTTGCTTGTGTTTAGCTCATGCTTTGGTGATGGCTGATCTTTGTAATTGATGATGATGACGATGATGATGATAGAAAATCATTCAATCAGCAAAAATCTCCTAAGAAGAAGACCGCAGATGTTTACCCTGCACTTCTCGCTGAGTCAGAGAGCAGCTTATGATCTCCTTTATCTTCTCCCCCCACAATAGACACCCTGTGGCTAATAGCCACTGATGGACCTCTGCTCCATATTTTTATCTAACCCCCTCTTGAAGCTGGCTATGCTTGTAGCCGCCACCACCTCCTGTGGCAGTGAATTCCACATGTTAATCACCCTTTGGGTGAAGAAGGACTTCCTTTCGTCCGTTTTAACCCGACTGCTTAGCAATTTCATCGAATGCCCACGAGTTCTTGTATTGTGAGAAAGGGAGAAAAGTACTTCTTTCTCTACTTTCTCCATCCTATGTATTATCTCGTAAACCTCTATCATGTCACCCCGCAGTCGACGTTTCTCCAAGCTAAAGATCCCCAAGCATTTTAACCTTTCTTCTTAGGGAAAATGTTCCAATCCTTTAATCATTCTAGTTGCCCTTTTCTGGACTTTTTCCAATGCTATAATATCTTTTTTGAGGTGTGGTGACCAAAATTGTACACAGTATTCCAAATGAGACCTCACCATCGATTTATACAGGGGCATTATGATACTGCCCTCCCCCCCCCCCAAGTCAGGCTCGGGGTGACTTACAAATCAATAAAACACTACATAAAACCAATTTTTAAAAGATATAAACGTAACATAATAAAAACATGGAATTCACTGCCACAGGAGATGGCGGCGGCTACAAGCATTGCCAGCTTCAAGAGGGGATTGGATCAACATATGGAGCAGAGGTCCATCAGTGGCTATTAGCCACAGCGTATTGTTGGAACTCTGGGGCAAGTAATGCTGTGTATTCTTGGTGCTTGGGGAACTACAGTGGGAGGGCTTCTAGTGTCCTGGCCCCACTGGTGGACCTCCTGATGGCACTTGGTTTTTTTGGCCACTGTGTGACACAGAATGTTGGACTGGATGGGCCATTGGCCTGATCCAACATGGCTTCTCTTATGTCTTAGGTGCTGTATCAGACAATCTTAAGATGATGGTACCTTTAATGATGGTGGAAGACAGCATGTCTTTTTGAATTTAATTTCGCAGCTTCAACTGTTGCATCCAGATGTTCCATGGAGACATAACACCGGGTCTGGGCTTCACGGTGGTTCAGTTAATTTCTCACAGCGTGTCAGTCTGTGAGCTTAACCGTCAAAGGCTTGACGGAAGAGCACAGTTTTACAGGCCCTGCAGAATTGAGAAAGATCCCACAGGGCCCTAACATCCTTTGGAAGCTCATTCCACCAGCGTGAAGCTGCCACAGAGAAGTCCCTGACTCTGGTCGTCTTCAGCCTGGCGTCTTTAGGGCTAGGGAGCAAAATGAGGTTTTGAGACCTCGACTGAAGTACTCCCCCCTGGAAAGGCAGTCCAAAAAGTATGCAGGTCCCTAGTCGTAAAGGGTTTTAATATGCTTGTTTATCCTCAAGTGGGAGAAGGGGATTCCCTGGTTTGAAGGCGCTCCCCTCATTTCAGGGTCATCAGAAAGCAGGGGGGGAGGGAAATGCCTGCTGGGCACTCCATTATTCCCTATGGAGACTAATTTCCGTAGGGCAGGGGTGGCCAACAGTAGGTCTCCAGATGTTTTCTGCCTACAACTCCCATCAGCCCCAGCCATTGGCCATGCTGGCTGGAGTTGATGAGAGTTGTAGGCAAAAAACATCTGGAGAGCTACCGTTGGCCACCCCTGCCATAGGGTATAATGGAGAATTGATCCACAGATATCTTGAGATAGAGGCACCAATTTTCCACATAGTTTGAGATATGAGACACCAATTGTTGTTTGAGATTGAGGTACCATTTTTCCACATAGCATCCAGTGCCTCTCCCCAAAAGACCCTCCAAATTTCAAAATGATTGCACCAGGGGGTCCAATTCTATGAGCCCCCAAATGAAGGTGCCCCTAGCCGCCCTTAGCCCGCCTCGGTGAGGTAGGGCGGGATATAAATCGAATTAAATAAATAAATAAATAAATAAAATTCATTATTTTCGAATGGAGGGAAGACATTTAAAAGGGGAGGGACGGTGGCTCAGTGGTAGAGCATCTGCTTGGGAAGCAGAAGGACCTGGGTTCAATCCCTGGCATCTCCAAAAAAGGGTCCAGGCAAATAGGTGTGAAAAACCTCAGCTTGAGACCCTGGAGAGCCGCTGCCAGTCTCAGAAGACAATACTGACTTTGATGGACCAAAGGTCTGATTCAGTATAAGGCAGCTTCATATGTTCATATGTTCAAAAGGTGTGTTGTCCCTTTAAATGTGATGGCCAGCACTCCCTTTTGGAGTTCAGTTATGCTTGTCATACTCTTGCTCCTGGCTCCACCCCCAAAGTTTTCTGGCTCCACCCCCAAAGACCCCAGATATTTTTTGAATTGGACTTGGCAACCCTAGGCTTTAAAGGTGTGAACCAGCACCTTGAAACGAATCTGGTATGCAGGTAACTGTGTGATCCATGTGGAGAGCCAGTTTGGTGTAGTGGTTAAAGGCGTGGACTCTAATCTGGGAGAACCGAGTTGGATTCCCCCACTCCTCCACATGCAGCTACTGGGTGGAGCTTGGGTCAGTTTCAAGTTGTCTCAGAGCGGTTCTCTCAAGAGCAGTTCTCAAAAGAGCTCTCAGAGCCGCACCTATCTCACCCAAGGTGCCTGCTGGAGGGCGGGGGAGGAAAGGAGATTGTAAATTGCTCTGAGACTCTGAGGGTGTTTTCGCACTCACGTTTTACTGGCGCCACGACCCTCCTGACGCCGGCGAATCTGCATGGATTTCGCACCAGAAGCGCCGGCGCACCCAGAAGCGCCGGCTACTTCCGTCGCTAAGCCAGCGCAAACGTTTTCCTGCATCTTTGCGATTTCCGTTTGCGCTGGCTTAGCGACGGAAGTAGCCGGCGCTTCTGGGTGCGCCGGCGCTTCTGGTGCGAAATCCATGCAGATTCGCCGGCGTCAGGAGGGTCGTGGCGCCAGTAAAACGTGAGTGCGAAAACGGCCTGAGTGAAGGGCAGTAATTTCTATGATCATAGGGGGACCTGGTACATATAGAGGGAAAAACCAAGTCTAAAGTTTAACTAAATACATCCAATCAGGCTAAAACTAGGAAACACCCGTCCTTTTATGATTCATCTCGGTTTACAGAAATGGCAGAGGACTTTGTTACCTTTTATGGCTGTCCAGACCAAATGGCCAAGCCACACTGGTTTAGCATGCGATCAGTTTGCATACTTAATCAACAAACTGCTTGTATTTCAGCCCACAATCCCTGATCCCCTCGTCTGATGAAGTGTGCTTAGAGAGCCCACGAAAGCTGACGTTCTCAATAAAACTTGGTTGGTCTTAAAGGTGCCACTTGACTCTTGCTTTCTTTAACTATAGAATAAATCCCAGCATTTGGGAGCTTGTAATGGCGGTTTCTAGTTGCTGATAAGAACTATTCTGGGGCTGCTTCACAAGAACTTATTTTATGTTTTCGTTCTTATTGACATACATATTCTCTCCTTCTTCTTCTTCTCCTCCTCCTCCTCCTTCTCAGGACCAGCAAAGCTGCGTCCTTTTTGCCAGCTATGTGGGGTCAAATCAGATCATTTTGTCAGCTGAGATATATCTTGTCAGTGTGCAGTTGCCGTCAGGCGCAGTGCGGATCAGAAAGAGCAGAGATTATTTCACAAGTGCTCTAGGCCAAAGAAAGAGCCGGCGTGCCAGTTGGTTATGAGTCATTATCCTATTCACCCTGACCAAGGAATTGGGCCCTAAAAGCTGAATCAAGTCAGATTTCATGCTAGAGACGTGCAACAAATGATTTCGAAAGCCATCTCCTGTCTCTTCGTACCAATTATGTGCCAAAAAAGGCCCAAATGATAGGATATATTTATAAAATTAGACCAATTTCGCACTCGTCTTTTCATCCTGGTTTAGCCCTGTCCCCAAACTGACATTCTACACTAAAATCAGAGAATCATAGGGTGATATCAGATGGCCAGTTTGGGGTGGCTTGAAGCCGCCCCAAATAAAGCTGGCCGGAACTAGAGTGCCCCGGAGCTTCCTGATAGCGCTAGGGGAAAGGGGAGGGCTATGGGTGCCCGGGGAGCATCAGGAAAGCTCACGTGTCCCATCTGCGGCTCCCTGGTGCTCTCCAGGTGCTTCCTGGCTTTCCAGATGGCTGGGAGATGCCTCAGAGTCGCCCCAGTGAAAAGGCACTTTTGAAGTGGTGCCTTTTTGAGCCAGGTGGGTCAGCCTAGAGGACGGGGTGAGTACAGGACAGGGGTGGGTGGCAGATGTTGCTGCCTGGAGGGGTTTCTTTTGGGTCGATCTCAGAGGCATCTCTGAGTCGACCCAAAGTGCTGGTCTGTCAGCAGTCATAGAGTTGGTTTCTCTGATTCCCTGATTCTATTGTAGAATTCTATTGTAGAATTAAAGGTTTGGAACACTTCCTCTATGAAGAAAGGTTAAAATGCTTGGGGCTCTTTAGCTTGGAGAAATGTCGACTGCAGGGTGACATGATAGAGGTTACAAGATTCTGCATGGGATGGAGAAAGTAGAGAAAGAAGTCCTTTTCTCCCTTTCTCACAATACAAGAACTCGTGGGCATTCAATGAAATTGCTGAGCAGTCAGGTTAAAATGGATAGAAGGAAGTTCTTCTTCACCTAAAGGGTGATTTACATGTGGAATTTACTGCCACAGGAGGTGGTGGCGGCTACAAGCATAGCCAGCTTCAAGAGGGGGTTAGATAAAAATATGGAGCAGAGGTCCATCAGTGGCTATTAGCCACAGTGTGTGTGTGTGTATGTGTGTATATATATACACACACACACATATATATATATATATATATATGGCCACTGTGAGGCACAGAGTGTTGGACTGGATGGGCCATTGAACTGATCCAACATGGCTTCTCTTATGTTCTTATGTCTGGGGCAGTGATGCTCTGTCTTCTTGGTGCGTGGGGTGGGGGGCACAGTGGGAGAGCTTCTAGTGTCCTGGCCCCACTGGTGGACCTCCTGATGGCACGTGGGTTTTTTGGCCACTGTGTGACACAGAGTGTTGGACTGGATTGGGCACTGGCCTGATCCAACATGGCTTCTCTTAGGTTCTTATGTTCTTAAACAGCTTTTCCGAGCTTTACTATCTGTGTAGGAGGATTTGGGAGAATGTAGTCCTTGAAAACATCTGCAACGAAGCCGTTGATGATTTAAGGCGGCTGCTTTACATATTTAAATCAAAGCCAGGAATCAATAAACAATTATTTTTATGTTGCTGTGTTAGTCCAGACCATCCCTGGAATCCGCAGTTAATCTCGAATTAATTTTACTCGTGCAACTGGCAAAGTGACATAATTGGTGTTCATAGAACAAGATAAAATAAAGCTCATCAAAAAAATCTAATCTGTTCTAAAAGAAAAAAAAAATCCCGATATCAAGGTAATACATCAGAGTCACATATTTCATTTCTATAACCAAGTAACAAGATTGCTTGTTCTCTGGTTTAGCTCAAATAAATCGTCTGGTGGGGAAATATTAAGATCATCGGATAGGGGACATGCTTTTTATTAGAGGCAATTTTTAGGGGAACTAATGATCACTCCCACCGTTGAGCATAATCTCTCCTCATTACAGGCAAAAGAGAATCCTGGGAAGAAAAGCAGCACTATGTATTTGCTGAGGGGCCCAGGATATCCTTGAGGGGGGGGGGGGGGAGAAAATCTACTCAGGAGGGGACTTAACCAGGCCTCAGATTCAGCAGGAGCCCACAGGAGCATAGCTCCTGAACCTTTCTGACACCCCCCCTCCTTCCCACCTACCTTGTCCATTGGTAAAAAAAAAGAGGTGGTGGAGCTCATTAGCATAACTCATTAGCATATACCACCACCACCCCAGCCAAAAGCAACCCAATGCAAGAAAGGAGAGCCCCAGGTGAGCAAGACCTGCTTGGGGTGGCTAGAGATCCAGCCAGCCCAAGCAGGCCTCACTCACCTGGGGCTCACCTTGGCTGCTCCCCCCACACACACACACGCACAGTCAAAAGACCAGCGAGTCACCCACCGCCCAAAATCACATAAGAAGTGAAGAAAGGGTGGGACACGGGCTTCTCCAGGGGTTCATGAGGGCTGCTGGGGGTGTGGCAAAGCCCCTGGTGGCTGTCTGGCTGCCCGCTCGCCTCATCCAGGGATTGTTATGCAGCTGCACCTACTATTCAATGGACAAGGTAGGTGGGGAGGAAGCGAGAGAACCATCAGAAAGGCTCATGAGCTGCACTGAGGCCTTGTGGCACTTAGCACACATACTTATACACACACATACACACACTCTTTTTTCAAGGGATTTCCTTCCAGCTTCCTCATTTGGTGTTCATGCGTCAAAATCCAACCAAGGAAAGCCACCTTGCAGACCTGCAGTTTTCAATTCCTTGCCAACTCAGACCAACATTCATCCCACAAAAGTCCATTCGTCCCACAAAAGTCCTGAAGCATCAGCAATTCATTGTCTGAGGGCATTCTACCTGGCACCCATACTGAGAACTGGAGAGCAGACAATTAATGAAGATTCAGGGGGGAATTGGGGGAGGGAGGTGATAGAAACTAATGAAAACATGTCAACGAGGCGGCACTACAGATGAAGGGCGAACAAAGCCCGCTCTGAGTGATGCCTTCAAGGAGATTCACTTCGTGGCGAAGAAACGGACAGCTCCTTAGGAATCGATGGCATCTATTGTGTGAGAATAACCGAACATTTGTTGTTTCGCAATGAGAAAATATCAACCTTGTTTTAAAAAGGGAGGGGAGAGAAATCATTGTTCCTGTAACTAAAAATGAAGAGTGTGAGTCATCCAAGGTATGCTTAAAGGCCCAATCTGATAAACACTAGTCTAGAAAGATACTGGAAGCTGAACTGCTAGTACCTTACAGGCGAACAAGATTTTGGGGGATAGATCAAGATGGGTAGCTGTGGTAGTCTGTCTGTAGAAGCAGAAAAGAGCCACAATCCAGGAGCACCGTAAAGAGTAACAAAAATGGGGGCCGAGTGTAAGCTTTCATGAGTCACTAGAATCACAGAAACATAGAGTTGGAAGGGGCCTCCAGGGTCATCTAGTCCAACCCCCTGCACAATGCAGGAAACCCACAAATACCTCCCCCTAAATTCACAGGATCTTCATCGCTGTCAGATGGCCATCTAGCCTCTGTTTAAAAATCTCCAAGGAAGGAGAGCCCACCACCTCCCGAGGAAGCCTGTTCCACTGAGGAATCGCTCTAATGGTCAGGAAGTTCTTCCTAAGGTTGAGCTGGAAACTCTTTTGATTTAATTTCAACCCATTGGTTCTGGTCCTACCTTCCGGGGCCACAGAAAACAATTCCACACCATCCTCTATATGACAGCCCTTCAAGTACTTGAAGATGGTGATCCTATCACCTCTCAGCCGCGTCCTATCCCTGCTAAACATCCCCACCTCCTTCAACCTTTCCTCATAGGACTTGGTCTCCAGACCCCTCACCATCTTCGTCGCCCTCCTCTGGACCCGTTCCAGCTTGTCTATATCCTTCTTAAAATGTGGTGCCCAAAACTGAACACAGTACTCCAGGTGAGGTCTTACTAGAGCAGAGTAAAGAAGAAAGGAATGAATCATGAAAACTCACCCTTTGCTAGAAATTCCGTTAAGATTTGCAGTAATTTAAATTTTCGTTAAGATTTGCAGTAATTTAAAAACAGACAATTGTGATAAACTATTTAAAGAAATTTAAAAAAGATTTGGAAAAATGGCATGACTTGAACTTATCCTTAATGGGAAGAATAGCCTTCATAAAGATGAATATCCTTCCCAGGCTATTATTTTTGTTTCAAACTATTCCAGTATTTTTAAATAGTGGATTTTTTTTAAGAGTTGAATAAGATGGTCTCCAAACATGTTTGGCAAGGCAAAAAACCTAGAATCAAACTAAGGACACTGCAAGACTCCAAATTAAGAGCAGGTATGGGCCTTCCAGACTGGCAATTGTATTACAAAGCTTCTGTGCTTTTACGGGTAAGAGACTGGATACTACTGAATGACAAGAGACAATTGTTGTTAGAGGGACATGATCTCACTATGGGGTGGCATGCGTATCTATGGTACCAAAGACTTGAAGGCCATTCCTATTTTAAGAACCATTGGCTTCGGAAAGCCTTGTATCATGCATGGTCATGGTTAAAAATGAGAATTTATGAAAAAATTCCAAGATGGGTCTCCCCAGTGGAAGCATTTACTCATCTAAATCTTTTAAAACCAAATCAGAGTTATAGTTATGATGACTTGTTGGGAAAAGATAATCAGCTGAAAACTAGAGAGGAGCTGGAAAATATGGACATTAAAATGAACTGGTGGTTGAGGATGCAAGTCAAAGACAAGATGACAGGTTTCAATACAGAACAATACCCATTTGATAAAAATATATTTAGGCCCACAGGAAAAGTCAATCTCTAAACTATATGCATATCTACCGCAGATGAAGACGCAAGACGAAGTTGTAAAAGATTGTATGGTTCAATGGGCGAAAAATTTTGGTCACAATATTACATTAGAAGAATGGGAGAGATTGTGAAAGTTCAATGTTAAATTAACTAGGTCAGTAACTTTTAAAGAAAATTTGTATAAGTTGTTTTATAGATGGTACTTGACTCCACAGAAATTGTGTAAGATCTATACTAGGTCTAACAAATATTGGAAATGTACTAAACAGGTTGGTTCCTTTTATCATATGTGGTGGACATGTGTGATGGTGAAGGACTATAGGAGAATGGTTCGTGAACTACTACAGAAGATTATGAAGACACAGATTCAATTCAGACCAGAATTGTTTTTATTGAATATATTCCCTGAGGACTATTCCAAAGAAATGAGACATTTGTTGGCACATTTCAATACAGCAACCAGGGTTCTCTTGGCGCATATATGGAAATCTCAGGAAATTCCCAAGAGAATGGACTTGGTGGGAAACATTCTGGAAATAGCAGAGCTGGACTTCTTGTCCCAGCTGTTGGCTGGGAAATCTAAGGAAGAAGCAAGAAAATATTGGATGAAAATATTGGATGCCTGGCTAGATACTAAAGACTCTTAAGATTCTCTGGTGTGAATTTATATCTCCTTTTTCCCCTGTATTTTGTATTACAAGATTGCCTTTATTGGAATTGTCAAAACTAATAGATACCTTAACAAAAAGATTCATAACATAAAACATTAAAATGCTGATGATGCATAGTTTAGAGATAATAATATGTGACAATTTAAGTAATTTAAGAAAGTATTGCAGATGTAGACTTGTATTCTGTGAAAGTATTTTTTATGCAGAATAAGATTAATATGTATTTTTGTTTTCTACTCTCTCTATTCCCTACCCCTAATTTTCTGAAACTAATAAAACTTTTAAAAATTAAGAAAAAGAAATTTTGTTAAGATTTTCAGGGTATAAGCTTCTTAGGGTCAAAGCTGCCTTTTTCAGATGCTCTTGAAAGCCTATAGCTCCCGTCCACCCCCAAATCCTGTTCCTCTCAAAGGTGCTATGGAACTAAAATCAAAAGCTAACCAGGAAAACCAGAGAGGAAAGGGGACAGCATTGTAGTGGGATGGGTGATATTTACCAGTCCTGAATAGGTCTAGGGAAGCAGCAAGTTGAAAAGGAAATGGCCAGCGTTTCAGGAAGCAAGAGAAAGGACCCCCATGCAAGAGCGTGTGGGGGGATCCAAGAAACACCCACACATATACTGCTGGGTCATCAGGGTGGCATATTTATAGGCAGGGGTGGAATTCTAGTATGAGCTCCTTTGCATAGTAGGCCACACACCCCTGATGTAGCCGATCCTCCAAGAGCTTACAAAAAAAGAGCCTTGTAAGCTCTTGGAGGATTGGCTACATCAGGGGTGTGTGGCCTAATATGCAAAGGAGCTCCTGCTAAAATTCCACTCCTGTTTATAGGGCAAAGCATATCTCAAGGCACATTGACTCACTACCAGAGGTCAATGAACTAATTGTTCTACTGGAGGCAGACAAAGAGGTGGGAGAAGTTTAATGGCTCTACAAGCACTGGACAGGAAGGGTGATGAGGAAGAGGAATAGATTTAAGCATTGCTTGGGCGATGCTTAACCGAGGACAATGGCTGAAGGGGAGGCTGGATTTGGGAGTTGATGAGATTATTCTTGAGTGCATCAATAGATCCTGGGTGACCTATTGTCCTGACTCATGCATGTCTTCAGGACAAGGAGGGGGAAGTAGACAGCCATCTTCTCTTATGCTTTGAAACTGCTTTCATAGGCTGATTGGTATCCATCTTGACTCACTTTGTCCCAAGCAATAAGAACATAAGAGAAGCCATGTTGGATCACACACACACACACACACACACACACACACACACACTGTGGCTAATAGCCACTGATGGACCTCTGCTCCATATTTTTATCCAATCCCCTCTTGAAGCTGTCTATGCTTGTAGCCGCCACCACCTCCTGTGGCCGTGAATTCTGCATGTTAATCACCCTTTGGGTGAAGAAGTACTTCCTTTTTTTCCATTTTAACCTGACTGCTCAGCAATTTCATGAAATGCCCACGATTTTTTGTATTGTGAGAAAGGGAGAAAAGGACTTCTTTCTCTACTTTCTCCATTCCACGCATAATCTTGTAAACCTCTATCATGTCACCCCGCAGTCGACGTTTCTCCAAGCTAAAGAGTCCCAAGCGTTTCAACCTTTCTTCATAAGGAAAGTGTTCCAGCCCTTTAATCATTCTAGTTGCCCTTCTCTGGACTTTCTCCAATGCTATAATATCCTTTTTGAGGTGCGGCGACCAGAACTGCACACAGTACTCCAAATGAGACCGCACCATCGATTTATACAGGGGCATTATGATACTGGCTGATTTGTTTTCAGTTCCCTTCCTAATAATTCCCAGCATGGCGTTGGCCTTTTTTATTGCAAATGCACACTGTCTTGACATTTTCAGTGAGTTATCTACCACAACCCCAAGATCTCTCTCTTGGTCAGTCTCTGCCAGTTCACATCCTGTCAACTTGCCCATCAACAATGCCCTGCACTTAAGGCAGGGGTGGGAAACCTCCATCCCGAGGGCTGTTACAACCCTCAAGGTCACTTAGTGTGGCCCTTGGGGATTGCTGGACAAAACCGAGCCATGTGGCAGCCTCCCTGGAGCCTGGCTGGCCAGTGAGGATCGTGGGGCCCAGCCGCGCTGTGCAGCAGCCTCCTCAGGGCCAGGCAGGGATCACATGGCAGAGATGTACTGTGCGGCAGCCTCCCTGGGGCCTGGCTGGCTGGCCAGAATTGCTGCAGGGCCTGGAAAAGTTATTGTCACAGTTCAATTTGCACTTGATTATCCCAGAGGGTGTGGCCTAATATGCTAATGAGTGTGTGACCTAATATGCTAATATTAGGGGATGTGGTCTAAAACGCTACTGAGTTCCTGCTGGGCTTTTTCTACAAAAAAGCCCTGGGCCTATGCATTTGCCTAGGGCGGTGGGCCAGGTGTGTGTGTGTGTGTGTGTGTGTGTGCCAGATTAGGCTCTCCCCACATGACTTCAAATAGAAAAACAATTATTTGCATTAATTTTGCTGACCTAAATCATTCTCCCTCGGTGGAGCACTGTTTTTTAAGTTGATATTTTTTATGGCCCACAAATGATGTTATAAATATCCATATGGCCCTTGGCAGAAAAATGATTCCCTATCCGATTTAAGGGTTAAGACAGGGCAGGCCCTAGACTTTCTGTCGCCCTAGGCAAGGCACTTCTGGCACACACCCAGACTGATAACACCACCAAGTCGCATTGGCACCCCCAGATGGCCAGCGCTCTAGGCAATTACCTAGTTTCCCTAGTGTCAGGGCCAGCCCTGGTTTTAGAGCGATGTTCAGAAGGGTGCTTCTGCTTTAATCTGCCCCTCCATGGGCAAAGGGGTCTGAGTTAACAGGAGTACCTGAATAATGTCAAATGTATAATCATTTAAGAACATAAGAGAAGCCATGTTGGATCAGGCCAATGGCCCATCCAGTCCAACACTCTGTGTCACACCATGGCCAAAAAACCCCCAAGTGCCATCAGGAGGTCCACCAGTGGGGCCAGGACAATAGAAGCCCTCCCACTGTTGCTCCCCCAAGCACCAAGAATACAGAGCATCACTTGCCTCAGACAGAGTTCCAACAATGCGCTCTGACTAATAGCCACTGATGAACCTCTGCTCTATATGTTTATCCAATCCCCTCTTAAAACTGGCTATGCTTGTAGCCGCCGCCACCTTCTGTGGCAGTGAATTCCACATGTTAATCACCCTTTGGGTGAAGAAGGACTTCCTTTTATCCATTCTAACTAGGGATGTGCATTCGGTTCGGCCAAGCTGTATTTACAGCCGAATCAGTGTTGATTCGGCCGCATACGGAATAGCCTGCAGCCGACTTCCATAAGAGCCCATTATACAGCAGCCGAATAGACTCGCTGTGTATTTACGAATAGCTATTCGTAAGCAGCACACGCGGCTGTCAATTCAAAAGGCGGCAATTAGCTTCTGGAGCTTCAAAGGAGCTGCTTTCTTTGGCGCCTTTAGTGGCGAACAGGGAGGGGGGGAGGGGGAAGAGGAGCCCCAGCAGCCAATCCAAAGCATGCATTTGCAAAATGCATTGTAAATGCATGCTTTGCAGGGCTGTTGTTGTGTACTGTGTAGCTGATGGCCCAGCCATCAGCTACATTGTTATTTTGATCTTTTGCTTACTTGGGTATCCAAGTAAGCAATGTTCTCTGGCCAATCAGAGAGAGCAGTGCTATTTTTTGAAATTGCTCTCTGTAGGGCCAGAGAACCTTTTTAAGGAGTCTTCCTGCATTGCTGTGTTGGTGTATGTGGTGTGAGTTGGTGTGAGAGAGATTGTGCTGTGTGCTGCTGCCTTTGGCTTTAGCTCCTGCCTGCTGCTGTCTCACTGCCTTACCAGAGACCTCCCTGGACTCAGAGAAGACAAGGTAAGAGTTTTGGGGTTCTTGTTTTAGTTTTTGTTGGTAAAAGGACTAGAGTCCCTTTACTTGTTCAGATTTGGGTGGGTGAGTAGCCTATTTGGGGTTGGGGGTTAGGTTCTGCTGGGGGTGTGGGCCTGGGGTGGGGTTTTTTTGCTAATTTGCCCATATCTTAATTTAGTGAGAGGACTTTTTAAAGTGCAGTGCCCTTTTACTTCTCCTGATTTGGGTGGCTTGGATTTCTTGCGGTTAGGGTGAAGGGTTTTTTTTTTTTTTTGGGGGGGGGAGTTCCTGTATTATTAAAAGTTGAGTTTTTTACTGTTTCATTGTTTGATTTGTTGCTGCTGTGTTGTTTTGCTGCTGTGTTACTTTTATCTTCAGGTTATTGGGGGGGGGTGCTGTTTGGCCTAATTTTCTTGTTGGTGAAAAGGCCACTTTTTTAACACTTGGCCTTTTGTGATTCTGCTGGTTTTGTTTTGGTTTTTTAAATTGCCTCTGGTTGGTGTGGGGGTTGGTGAGGGTGTGTGTGGGCTGGGTCACTTTCTTGTTTTTATAAAGTAGGTTGTGTGTGTTCTGTGGCAGGGAAGCTGGCACCTGGGTGAGAGACCCAGAAGCAGCAGGTTTGTTGTGGTTGACCAGCTCTCCCCGTGTTGTTTGGGGCAGGGCTGGAGAGCTGGCATCTGTAGATTGTGTGTTCTGTGGCAGGGAAGCTGGCACCTGGGTGAGAGACCCAGAAGCAGCAGGTTTGTTGTGGTTGGCCAGGTCTCCCCGTGTTGTTTGGGGCAGGGCTGGAGAGCTGGCATCTGGGTTTGCTGCAGCCAGGTCTGCAGAGCAGACCTTGAGCAGATTGTGTTTTGTGTGGCAGTGATGTTACAACTTACAACTGGGTTTTATATTGCTTCCAGGCCTGCCCTGCAGGGTTAGAGTAGATAGAGGGATGTAGTGCATGTGGGTCCTATAGAGATTCTCTGATGTGGTTAGGTTTGGCTTTGGGTGCCCCAGGAATTGGACCCCCTGGTCCAATTTTTTTTTGGCCTTGTGGGTTTTGTGTGGGACAGTGCCCTGAAGCTGCACAGCAGTTTGGTGGGCTCTCCTCAAAACCCCCTGTTCCCCAGAGCCACTTTTCCCACGACAATTACAGTGAGGAAGTGGCTAATTGGGCTTTCCCCATCATTGTTAGCAATGGGCCTTTTGGGGAGCCCAAAGACAGGGACCCCCTGGCCCAATCATTTTGGGACTTGGGGGGGTTGGAGGGGAGAGTCCCCTGCAGGTCCCCTGCAAATTTGGGGGCTCTCCCTCAAACCCCCTGCCCCCCAGTAGCCTCTAATTATGCCCTATGTTGCCATTGATTTCAATGGCCCATAGGGTATAATGATGGAATAGGGGCACCCTCTTTGGGTGCCCCTGGAATGGGATCCCCTGGCCCAATCTTTTTGGGACTTGGGGGGCTTGGAGGGGAGAGTCCCCTGCAGGTCCCCTGCAAATTTGGGGGCTCTATCTCAAACCCCCTCCCCTCCATGCGGCTTCAAATATACCCTATTTGCCATTGATTTCAATGGCCCATAGGGTATAATAGGGCCGTATATTCGGTAATAGCCGTGCATCTACCGTATATGCGGCTATTCCGAATACGGTATTCATTAGTGCATGGGGAATCCGAATTTTTTTTCCCCGTGTACTTCCGAATCCGTGTAATTCCGAATTTTTTTTTTTTTGCACATCCCTAATTCTAACCTGACAGCCCAGCAATTTAATTGAGTGTTCACGAGTTCTTGTATTGTGAGAAAGGGAGAAAAGGACTTCTTTCTTTACTTTCTCTATCCCATGCATAATCTTGTAAACCTCCATCTAGACCTCTGTTTGGAGATTCTCATCCACATGGATACAACAACGCTTTTCACTTCCCTTAGAGGAGGCAGGAAATGCTAAAATCTTGGCAGATTTGCTTCCCCCCCACACCTTTTTTTAAAGGAGACAGCCAATACTTGCTGTGTCATTCCACATGGTGTTTTGAATTTGCTAAATAACAAGAACAAATCAAAATCCCATTAGTAACTGCTAGTGAAGGCTGGCCTTTAAGCCAGGGATAACGAGCTCTTCCACATCGGGACTAAATGGGTAGGGGGGAGGAAGAAAAAAGGTACAGGATAGCGATGAGTCGAAGGGAAGTTCTGATTGGCAACCTGGTTTCATCCGAAGCACCCCATTGGGTTGTGAAACCTTTCTACAGACCGCACAGACGTAAAGAGATTCTATTTTGCAAATGCACAGAACATACACCACTCGATCGAGTTTTATTTTTAGCGTCTAGGTTTTGGGGAAGGTATATGTTTGAGGCCCAACAAAATGCGTGAATAATTCTAGTTGCCCGATTGATTTCAAAAGAAGAAGAGAGGAAAACCTGCTAAAAGCATTCCACAATGCCGGGTGATCTAGACAGGATAGTGGCACATTCTGTTTGCATTCTGGCCATCGGGTTGATTATGTTGCGTCAGTGGAAAGCTCAGCAGTGTCGCGGTTTGGAGACATTTTAATTCCGTTTGAACTGGGGGGGTGGTTTAAGCGGTCACCAGCAGCTGATTTACGGGGTTTCCACTTGTGTGTTAACAGTGTGATCTACATAATGGATCGTTAATCTCACTCTCCACAGGGTGGTCTGCTCTGCAGGGACCACGTGCTTCTCATTTCCTGTTAAAGAACCAACGGGGTGGAAAGATAATGAAGGCCAGATCAGGGAAGCAACTTCCATTATACGAACAATTACGTCGAACTAATCATTTCATGCCCAGAAACGTATTCCCCCCTACTCGGCCTGACACTGCAGAGAATGTATTTTCCTTTTGTAGAAAGAGAAACCGGGATCTTCCCCACCTTCATGTTTTATTATGTTATGTTATTTTATTTTATTTTTGTTTCTTTTCTCCACCGTTGCTGGATCAGAGCAGTAGTTCATCTAGTCCAGCCTCCTGTCTAACACAGTGGCCAGCCAGTTCCTCCAGAGGTCAACAACAGGGCACAGAGGACTCCCTAAGAACATCAGCCCTGCTGGATCAGACCAGTGAGGGTCCATCTAGTCCAGCATCCTGCCTCACACAGCAGTCAGCCAGTTCCCCTGGAGGACCAACAACAGGGCAGAGAGGCTGAGGCCTTCCTAAGAACATCAGAAGAGCCGTGCTGGATCAGACCAACAGTCCATCTCGTTCAGCATCCTGTTTCACACAGTGGCCAGCCAGTTCCTCTGGAGGGCGAACAACAAGGCAGAGAGGCTGAGGTCTTCCTAAGAACATAAGAAGAGCCGTGCTGGATCAGACCAACGGTCCATCTCGTTCAGCATCCTGTCTAACACAGTGGCCAACCAGTTCCTCTGGGTGGCCAGCAACAGGGCACAGAGGCCGAGACCTTCCTAAGAACATCAGAAGAGCCCTGCTGGATCAGACCAGTGGTCCATCCATTTCAGCATCCTGTCTCACACAGTGGCCAACCAGTTCTTCTGGACAGCCCAACAATAGGACTGAGAGGCTGAGGCCTTCCTAAGAACATCAGAAGAGCCTTGCTGGATCAGACCAGTGGTCCATCCAGTCCCACATCCTATCTCACACAATGGCCAAGCAGTTCCTCTGGAGGGCCAACAACAGGGCATCAAGGATGAGGCCTTCCTAAGAACATATGTCAGGGGTGGCCAACGGTAAAACTCCAGATGTTTTTTTGCCTACAACTCCCATCAGCCCCAGCCATTGGCCATGCTGGCTGGGGCTGATGGGAGTTGTAGGCAAAAACATCTGGAGAGCTACCGTTGGCCACCCCTGGCATATAGAAAGCCCTACTGGATCAGACCAGTGGTCCAACCAGTCCAGCATCCTGTCTTACACAGTGGCCAGCCAGCTCCTCTGGACAGCCCAACAACAGGGCTGAGAGGCTGAGGCCTTCCTAAGAACATCAAAAGAGGCCTGCTGGATCAGACCAGTGGTCCATCCAGTCTAGCATCCTGTCTCACATAGCTGAAGCCTTCCCCTGATTTTACCTCCTGGCTCTAAGATTCAGATGTTTATTGCCTCTGAATGGGGAGGTTTCCTTCAGTCACCATAACTAGTAGCCACTGATAGACTTATTTGGTGGTCGGTCATCCAAATACTAACCAGGGCTGTCCTTGTTTAGCTTTCTGGTGCAGTGATGCTCTGTCTTCTTGGTGCTTGGGGAGGGGAGCCAGAGGAACTGGTTGGCCACTGAAACACAGAAGGAAACTTGGCCCCGTGTCGCCGCACCTGTGAGATTGAGAACTGCTTCACTCACTACACTTGAATAAATGGTACACTTGCGTCTACCAAGAAACAGGACATTTTTAGACAGCCAGGTATCGTACCTGTTTAGCGTTGCATATTGATCTGGAACGACTATGTCGGTTGAGCTCAGTGAAGAGGCACTGCATTTTGGTTGAAAGCTGTGTTTGTGATGTTCCAGCGAACCGAAAGCATCACAAGAGTGATTGTGTTTATTCTCGCTTTGTAAATTACACAGCGTTTTCCTATTTTTGCCTTACGCAACTGGGGATTGGCAACCCTACCTCCATTGCAACACAGCCTGACCCAATCCATTCAGGGTTTAGCTGAAACTCATTAAGAGCCGAGGGATCTAGCAACCAGAAACCCAGTCACGTCCTTGCATGTGTGACTCCCCTACTTATGAGTTATGAATTTCCTGGAGCTGTTCAAAGACTGGTCGAATTCAGATCTCAGGAATGTGGCCAGGTGGATTAATTTTTTTTTTTCTTTGTAAGTGGAAGGAACCTGTAAGACATCAACCACCACTACCCTGTACAAAAGCATAATATTCATAAACGGTGGCAATATATAATTTATACTGTTCCCTGGGCCCCGCAGCTGTGCATTTTTTAAGCCCTAAACTTTCACCCTTATTTATGTTCATTTATGATTTCTATCCCGCCCTTCCCACCAAGGTGGCTCAGGGCGGCTCACAACACATGAAGCCTAACCTTCCCCTCCGGCAATGCCTTTATGAATGGGCAACTTATTTCTCACAAAATTTCATCAGTTTTGAGGCAATCCATTTTCCCCATAATGGAATATTTTTCAAAATACGATGATATTCCCGATTTGATTGACATGCTCTTTTTACGGTAGACTTACCAAATTTTAAATTCCTTAGACTGCAGTCGCTTTATTGAGAGAAAGTGTTTGCATCAATTGAAAAATTCCAGTATATTTTTAAAATCAGGGCTTTTTTTGTAGCAGGAACTCCTTTGCATAATAGGCCACACACCCCTGATGTAGCCAATCCTCCAAGAGCTTACAGCAGGCCCTGTACTAAGAGCCCTGTAAGCTCTTGAAGGATAGGCTACATCAGGAAGGTGTGGCCTAATATGCAAAGGAGTTCCTGCTACAAGAAAAACCATTTAAAATAGACATATCTTAGCCAGTTTGGTGTAGTGGTTAAGTGTGCGGACTCTTATCTGGGAGAACCGGGTTTGATTCCCCACTCCTCCACTTGCACCTGCTGAAATGGCCTTGGGTCAGCCATAGCTCTCTTATCTGGGAGAATCGGGTTTGATTCCCCACTCCTCCACTTGCACCTGCTAGCATGGCCTTGGGTCAGCCATAGCTCTGGCAGAGGTTGTCCTTGAAAGGGCAGCTGCTGTGAGAGCCCTCTCCAGCCCCACCCACCTCACAGGGTGTCTGTTGTGGGGGAGGAAGATAAAGGAGATTGTGAGCCGCTCTGAGACTCTTTGGAGTGGAGGGTGGGATATAAATCCAATATCTTCTTCTTCTTCTTCTTAAAATGTTATATTTTTTTATTACTGTCTGATAATTTATTTATAATTAGGGTTTGTAGAATCTTTCGGAATCAAGTGCCGTGTTCTACTGGAGAAAGTTTTCCTTCCAGACGTTTCGTTCTCAGCTGCGAAGAACATCCTCAGTGGCGTAGCAGCCGGAGCAGGCGCTCAGACCTTCTTGGCTGCTGTGCATTGAGTGGGGCCAGGGCTGCTGGAGAACTGCTATTTGTAGGCTGGAGGGGGTCTGATGAAAGGGCAATTGGTTTGTGGATGTGCCCATTGTTTGGTGGGGCTTCCTGGAAGGGTAGTGATAAGGAAACTGGCTGTTGGATGTGACCATTGTTCTTTTTTTGTAGCAGGAACTCCGTCTGGAAGGAAAACTTTCTCCAGTAGAACACGGCACTTGATCCCGAAAGATTCTACAAACCCTAATGATGTTACCAGCCGTGAAAACCTGAAATCTTTAATTTATTTATAGCTTTTATAACTTTTATAACTATTGTAACTGTACTATATTATTATTATTATTTGTTTATTTATATTCCACCCATTCCCCCATGGGGGCTCAGACCGGAGTACATCAAATATATGATAATAAAGCAAACAATTAAACCTGAAATCTTTGATAAAGCAAACAATTAAAACAGCTAAAATCATAATAAAATCAGTTACAGCATTAAGCTCAGAAACTATTTTATTTTGTTATGTTTATGTTGTGAAAATGCAATAAATCGTTAATTTAAAAAAAGAACGGGCAACAACTTGGGAGGATAGGGGGGGATAACATGCATTTCTCAGTGGTTTTCCAATACCTAAGTATTGTGAAACTTGAAAATTGCTATCTTGGGCTGGGTCTCGCAGAAAATGTGTTCATTTCTGCTGGTAAAGATCTTTGCTGTGCAGCGAGGTAGCACAGGGTAGAACTAGAACTCGCCGGACCGCATGGTTCCTTTTCGTCAAAGGTGTTTATGTCACGCTTAATAAGATAAGAGACGGCCGAGGCCTTGACTATGTGCCTCCAACAGCACAGACTAAAACTCGATAACTGGGGCAGCTTGGGAATAAACACCAGCCATCGGAAATATCTAGAGAGGGAGGCTATGCTGAGCTGAAAAATGCCCATCCAAATTAAAACATGCGGGCTCCAGTTTGCAACGTTGTTTTCCGAAGAGCGGAGGCCAGTAGGTAACGTCTGCAGTTAGAATGTTTCATGTTAATAATTTAGATATAAGGCAGAGATTAATGCCGGGTTCTAAGAATGTGCCCACAGAGACACCTGGACTGTATACCAGTGATTATTTTTTCTTCGGAACAATTTTCTTTTGCTGTGATGGTTGTGCTAGCCAACTTGGATATCTGTATACCAGTTTACTGGATTGAGTTCACGTCCCAATTTTCCTCCCCAGCAGGGATGCAAAGAGGCTTACAATGTTCTGTCCTTCTCCATTTTATCCTCATGACAACAGCGTTGTCAAGAGTGCGTGACTTGCCCAAGATCAACAAACAAGCTATCTGGATTTGAACCTGGGTCTCCCACATTTTAGTCTAACTCCTTATGGGGGTGCTCCCTCTATCACTCCTTATAGGGGTGCTCTCTATCACATTCAAAAAAAGATGTGAAATTGGCTAGACCGGGCAGCTAGCAATTTTGGGTCTAGTCCAGGGGTGGCCAAACTTGTGTAGTGTAAGAGCCACATAGAATAAATGTCAGATGTTTGAGCTGAAAGACATGAATGTCAGATGTTTGAGAGCTGCAAGAGGAAGGGAGGGAGGGAGGGAGGAAGGAAGGAAGGAAGGAAGGAAGGAAGGAAGGAAGGAAGGAAGGAAGGAAGGAAGGAAGGAAGGAAGGAAGGAAGGAAGGAAGGAAGGAAGATGAGAGGCGGGGCTAGAAAGAGGGAGGGAAGCAATGAAGGGAGGGAGGGAGAGAGGAAGGAAAGAAGGAAGAGGGAGGGAAAGAGGAAGAAGGAAGGGAGGGAGGAAAGGAGGGAAAAAGGAAGGGAGGGAGGGAGGGAGAGAAGGGGGAGGGAGTGGGAGGGAGGGAGGGAGAGAGGGAGGGAGGGAGGAAGGAGGGAGGGAGGAAGGAAGGAAGGAAGGAAGGAAGGAAGGAAGGAAGGAAGGAAGGAAGGAAGGAGGGAGGGAGGGAGGGAAGGAAGGAAGGAGGGAGGGAGGGAGGGAGGGAGGAAGGAGGGAGGGAGGGAGGAAGGAAGGAAGGAAGGAAGGAAGGAAGGAAGGAAGGAAGGAAGGAAGGAAGGAAGGAAGGGAGGGAGGGAGGAAGAGAGGAAGAATGAAGGAAGGGAGGGAGGAAGGAAGGAAGGAAGGAAGAAGGAAGGAAGGGAGGGAGGGAGAGGTAGGAAGTAAACAACTTAAAGTGCATTCTCTAAGCCACCAGCTGGCTTGGCTTGGACAAATGATTTAAAGAGAGAAATGCCTTTTCCAAGGAGGCTGACCGGGTGGTGAGGCCTTCGAGAGCCACACAATATGTGCGAAAGAGCCGCGTGTGGCTCCCAAGCTGCAGTTTGGCCACCGCTGGTCTAGTCTATTCATTACTTTAAAAAAAATGTAGAATCCTGGAATCACAGAGTTGGAAGGGGCGAGAAGGCATCAGCTGCCAAGAGGAGGAGGAGGAAGGAGGAGGAGATTCCATTTATACTCCATCCTTCACTTGGCGTCTCAGAGCCGCTTCCAATCTCCATTCCCTTCCCCTCCCTACAAGAGACACCCTCTGAGGTAGGTGGAGCTGAGAGAGCTCTTACAAGAACTGCTCTTGAGAGAACAGCTCTGAGAGAACTTCTGACTGACCCAAGATCCTACCAGCAACTGCTTGTGGAGGAATGAGGAATCCAACCCAGTTCCCCCAGATTAGAGTCCTCCACTCTTAACCGCTATGCTAAACTACTCCAAAGTGAGACCCATGAGGCCTGCTGGGTGACCTTGGACCAGTCACCGTTCTCTCAGAGCTCTCTCAGCCTGACATACCTCACAAGGTGCCTGTTGTAGGGAGAGCAGGGGTTTTTTTTTTGTAGCAGGAACTCCTTTGCATATTAGGCCACACCCCCCGATGGAGAGAATCCTTTAGGTGCTTACAGTAGGGCTTGTAAGAAGAGGCCTGTAAACTATTGGAGGATTGGATACTTCAGGGGTGTGTGGCCTAATATGCAAAGGAGGTCCTGCTACAAAAAAAAAGCCATGAAGGAGAGTAATAGAAGGCAATTGTAAGCTGCTTTAAGATTCTTCAGAGCCCCGTGGCGCAGAGTGTGAAAGCTGCAGTCCTAAGCTCTGCTCACGACCTGAGTTCAATCCCTGAAGGAAGCTGGGTTTTCAGGTAGGCGGCTCGAGGTCGACTCAGCCTTCCATACTTTTGAGATCGGTAAGATGAGTCCCCAGCTTACTGGGGGGAAAGTGCAGATGACTGGGGAAGGCAATGGCAAACCACCCCGTAAAAAGTCTGCCGTGAAAACGTCGTGAAAGCAACCTCACCCCAGAGTCGGAAACGACGGGTGCTTGCACAGGGGACCTTTCCTTTCCTTAAGATTCTTAAAGGTAGAGAAAAGTGGGGTATAAAAACCAACTCTTTTTCTTTCTAAGTCAGATAAGGTCTTGTTCAGGAAGATAGAGTTCCTATATTTTTGTCTGAATGAAGCCTCTTCATTAAATAGGTTCCTCTGCTTGAATGAGATATTTTAGTCATAAGTGTACTGGGACTTCTAATAACCTTTTTCAAGTGGGGTTAACCACTCATTAATTCAGATGACAATTTATTATCATAATCTTTTTGCGGTGTGTATTGCTTTTTGCCTCATCTGCATATGCAAATGGGGATGCCGCAATTTCATTAATTTTAATGGGATGCTTTAATCCAAACCAGATTAACACGTTTCCTTAAAAGGTCCTGACAACATATGTTTGTAACTACCCATTAGTGCGTTAGCCTTAACATTAGAAAGGATGAATTATGATGAATAGGAATTATTCATTTGAATGCGACAGATATAAATGAGAAATGCAGTCATCCATAATTCATACTTCCACACATTCTTTTTTTAAACAGACAGAGGCATTCCTGTTATCAGAGAACTGAATATGAACATAGAAATATAAGAAGAGCCGTGCTGGATCAGACCAATAGTCCATCTAGTCCAGCCTCCTGTCTCACACAGAGGCCAGCTAGTTTCTCTGGAGGGTCAACAACAGGGCAGAGAGGCTGAGGCCTTCCTAAGAACATCAGAAGACCCCTGTTGGATCAGACCAGTGCTCCACCTAGTCCAGCATCCTGTCTCACACAGTGGTCAACCAGTTCCTCTGGAGGGCCAACAACAGGGCACAGAGCCTGAGGCCTTCCTAAGAACATCAGAAGAGCCCTGCTGGATCAGACAGGTGGTCCATTAGTCCACCATCCTGTCTGACACAGTGGTCGACCAAATCTTCTGGAGGGCCAACAACAGGGCAGAGAGACTGAGGCCTTCATAAGAACATCAGAAGAGCCTTGCTGGATCAGACCAGTGGTCCATTAGTCCGTCATCCTGTCTGACACAGTGGCCAGCCAGTTCCTCTGTAGGGCCAACAACAAGGCATAGGGGCTGAGGCCTTCCTAAGAACATCAGAAGAGCCTTGCTGGATCAGACCAGTGGTCCATTAGTCCGTCATCCTGTCTGACACAGTGGCCAACCAAATCCTCTGGAGGGCCAACAACAGGGTATAGAGGCTGAGGCCTGCCTAAGAACATCAGAAGAGCCCCGCTGGATCAGACCAGTGGTCCATTAGTCCGTCATCTTTTCTGACACAGTGGCCAACCAAATCCTCTGGAGGGCCAACAACAGGGCATAGAGGATGATGCCTTCCTAAAAACATCAGAAGAGCCTTGCTGGATCAGACCAGTGATCTATTAGTCCACCATCCTGTCTGATACAGTGGTCAACCAAATCTTCTGGAGGGCCAACAACAGGGCACAGAGGCTGAGGCCTTCCTAAGAACATCAGAAGAGCCTTGCTGGATCAGACCAGTGATCCATTAGTCCACCATCCTGTCTGACACAGTGGTCAACCAAATCTTCTGGAGGGCCAACAACAGGGCACAGAGGCTGAGGCCTTCCTAAGAACATCAGAAGAGCCTTGCTGGATCAGACCAGTGATCCATTAATGCACCATCCTGTCTGACACAGTGGTCAACCAAATCTTCTGGAAAGCCAACAACAAGGAATAGGGGCTGAGGCCTGCCTAAGAACATCAGAAGAGCCCTGCTGGATCAGACCAGTGGTCCATTAGTCCGTCATCTTGTCTGACACAGTGGCCAACCAAATCCTCTGGAGGGCCAACAACAGGGCATAGAGGATGATGCCTTCCTAAGAACATCAGAAGAGCCTTGCTGGATCAGACCAGTGGTCCATTAGTCCATCATCCTGTCTGACACAGTGGCCAGCCAGTTCCTCTGGAGGGCCAACAACAAGGCATAGGGGCTGAGGCCTTCCTAAGAATATAAGAAGAGCTCTACTGGATCAGACCAATAGTCCATCTAGTCTAGCATCCTGTCTCACACAGTGGTCCACCAGTTCCTCTAAAGGACCAACAACATGGCATAGAGGCCGAAGCCTTCCCCTGAGATTGCCTCCTGGCTCTGGGAGTCAGAGGATCAGTGCCTCTGAATGTGGAGGTTCTCCACAGTCACTATGACTGTTAGCCATTGATAGACTTCTCTGACATGCATTGGACAGATTCTACTCCCCATCGAAAGCTCACTATTCTCGCGGCCATCGTTACGTCCTCCAGCAGCGACCACATACCTCACAAGATTCTTAAAGGTTAAGGAAACTGGGGTTTTATTTTATTCCTGAAGAAGACGAGGTTTCTGGTTACTCTGTCTCCTCCCTAAAATCCATTATGGCGGAAGAGTTTTGTTTTCAGCGGCTGGATAATTGGAAAACAAACCAAAATAGGATTATCGTCCAACAAATTGGGTGGAAGAAAGGATTATATTTTCCTTTGTTTGCTTAAAATAAATTGTTTTGCGTCCCCAGCCTTTTCTGAGCTGGGTAGCTTGGTGCTTTTTTTTTAAAAAAGTATTTTTTTTTCCTGTTTCTTTTTTAGTTTGATAACAGATGGGGTATTTTCTTTGGCTGTTGTAATAACACTGGTGTCATCCCCAGACCTTATTTTAGTTTTTCCTGGCTTTACAGCATTTCCTTATAAAGAGTTTTGTTTTGTTTCGGTCTTTCTGGCTTTCTCGAAATAAATTGGGGAGCCTCTGGCATTTATCTCGGGGGTGCATAAGGAATTATCTTAATGGGCTTTCAGAAAAATAAAACTGTTTATGAGTTGAACCAAAAAGGGAAGAATAACATAGCCCCTCAAAGGCTAAAATGTATCTTGACCAGAGCTTTAATCTTCTGATACTTTAATTGGACTGGGAAGAAGATGAAGAAATTGGATTTATATCCCGCCCTCCACTCCAAAGAGTCTCAGAGCGGCTCACAATCTCCTTTCCCTTCCTCCCCCACAACAGACACCCTGTGAGGTAGATGAAGATATTGGATTTATATCCTGCCCTCCACTCCGAAGAGTCTCAGAGCGGCTCACAATCTCCTTTACCTTCCTCCCCCACAACAGACACCCTGTGAGGTAGATGAAGATATTGGATTTATATCCCGCCCTCCACTCCGAAGAGTCTCAGAGCGGCTCACAATCTCCTTTCCCTTCCTCCCCCACAACAGACACCCTGTGAGGTAGATGAAGATATTGGATTTATATCCTGCCCTCCACTCCAAAGAGTCTCAGAGTGGCTCACAATCTCCTTTCCCTTCCTCCCCCACAACAGACACCCTGTGAGGTGGGTGGGGCTGGAGAGGGCTCTCACAGCAGCTGCCCTTTCAAGGACAGCCTCTGCCAGAGCTATAGCTGACCCAAGGCCATGCTAGCAGGTGCAAGTGGAGGAGTGGGGAAAAGAGTCTGTTTTACCAAAGCAGGGGTGGCCAAAAGAGGAACTATATGTGGCTCTTTCACACATATCGTGAGGCTCCTGGAGGACAAGGAGGAATTCAAGTAAGCATGTTTAGCATCAAGGCCCAGGGCTGGTTCACCCACTAAGCAAACTAGGTGGTTGCCTAGGGCGCCTTCCACCATCCCCCTAGGCAAACACCTAGTTTGCCCACTCCTCAGCATCCTCCTCCCTCCCTTACCCACCTCAGGTCTATTTCAACGCCTGGAATGGCAGTCGAGCACCACTCCCTGGCTATCTAAAGGCACCCCCCCCCTTGGAAGGTGGACTTCTTGGCAATATACTCAAATGAAGTCCATCTCTTTATCCAAACCCCACCCCTTCTGGCTCCACACCCCCAAAATTTCCAGGTAATTCAGTGCCGGATTAAACCCTGTGGAGGCCTCTAGGCAGTTGAAATTTTTTTAGGGGGCCCCTTGCAAATTATCTCAGAGTCTGAGCACCCGCCCCACTGCCCGTGGCCCTCCCTGCAGCCTGCAGGCACCTTCTCAAAAGCCCCATAGACAAAGTTGAGGGGGAGAGGCAGAGAGAGGCAATAATGCCTGCAGCTGCTGCACCAGGTAAGTCAGATGAAGACCAGCTCAGTTGCTGGCTGCGCGTGCAGGCTGAGATGGGGGAACCTGGGAGGGAAAGCTGGCCCGGGGTCCCTAACGGTGTGGGGGCCCGTAGGCCGGTGCCTACCTGGCCTATTTGTTAATCCAGCGCTACCAGGTATTTCTCCACTGGAGCAGGCCCTAACTGCTAGTGTAGTAGACTTCAGACCTCTCTTTTTTAAAAAAATAAAATAAAATAAAAAATAAGAATCATAAAACACCATTATTTTTCATAACCATTCCGAAGCAGTAACTGAATTTTCGGAAATTACTGCAGCACTACACCAGCATGCTTAGAGGCAACAATCTCACTAAAATAAACCGGATTTATGTCCAAGTGCACCTTCTTAGTCTTAGAGGGTTTTCAGGCTTGAAGAATCATAGATGCTTAGAAATTCCTCGTGCTCTTAATGCGATGGGAGACGATGTTATTTTGCTTGAGTGATGCTCCCCAGAACGATTTCATTGTCTGCATACTGGCTTTTCTCTTGCCGGTATAAAACTGAAGCACATCCGCATGCCTGTTGGTTTATTCGGTGTTCGTGCTGCTTTATAACTGAGGGATGCATTTCAGTTTGGCCCAAGCACCATATACATCCAACTGTCATCTTTACCGAATAATTTCACAGGGGTTACCCAATGAGATTTTTGGTTCCTTATTTAGGCTGCATCTCCCTCCCTTCTTTCTTCCTCCCTCCCTTCCTCTCTCCCTTCCTCCCTCTCTCCCTCCCTCCCCCTCCCTCTCTCCCTCCTTCCCCCTTCCTCTCTCCCTCCCTCCCTCCCTCCCTCCCTCCCTCAGAGAAGCATGACAAGACTGGGCCCTACCAGCTTCAAGGCAGCCAGCATCTGCACGTTTTTTGAAGAGACCGCTGGAGGAGGCTACTCCCCCCTCCTTTCTGGAACTGGAAGTGAGTGGGGAGTGGAGCTTCCTCCAGTGGTCTCACTGAAAAATACACAGATGCCGGCTGCCTTGAAGCTGGTAGGGCCAAGATTCATCGCGGTGAGCTTCTCTGAGGAGGAGGGGGAGGGGTGGGCAGAATGCAGAGGAAAAGAAGGGAGGGGGTTGGCAGTGGGGGTAGTGGCAGCAGCAATGACAGCAGCAGCGGCTGGGAGAGAGAGGCAAATTTAGGTGGTTGTCTTGGGTACTGGGAGTGGGGTAGCCGAATTCAGCGGACCCCCTTCCAGGGCCCTAGGCAACTGCCTAGTTTATCTAGTGGGCGAGCCGGCCCTGCTGATATCAAGGCAATAGAGATAATTTCCCCTGGAGAAAAGGGTGTTTTGAAGGGTGGACTGTATGGCATTGTACCCAACTAAGGTCCAGCTCTCTCCAAACCCTACTTTCCCCAGGTCCCACCCGCAGGCTCAGTCTCCCGAGGAAGACATTTTGGCCCTGGCTCCACCTCCTGTGGCAGCCATTTTGGAGTGATGCTTCTCACCTTTCCCCTCTCAAAATTCCAAAGGTGCCCTTGAAGGCTCAAAAAAGGGTTGGAGAACCCCAAGGTTTGGAAGGGGTGAGGGGGCTTCCTTGAGGCGCTGGTTCCCTCAGCCTTCAGACGTGTCTATCCTCTATCTGCAAGGGTTCCTAGAAGGATGTTGCTCCAGGCAAAAATATCTGAAACCGTTCTTTGCCCTTCCAATATTTGTTAATGCTGAAAGTGTGGTGATAGCAAGTGTGAAAGACTCAAAAAGCAGAAAGTTCTTTAAAAAAAAAAAAAAAAACCTCCACAAACTTTTGCTCTTCTGAAGAGCCTGCAATCATTTGGACCTTTGGGGAATATGTCACAGTTATTTAGACCATCTGAGACACTTCCGAACTTCTTGGTGGCCAGCATGAGAGATCACCTCCCCTTGAAATATCTGTCATATATCAATCCTCTCTGAAGTGCTGCATTCGGATGACTCACCCTGCCGTCTCCTGAAGCAATTCTCTCTGTGGAATCGCTTTGAAGCGGTCTTTCAGGTCTCAGCCTCTCTCCATTCTCTCTCTCTCTCTGGAGCTGAAATCTCAGTAAGAAACCTCTGCATTTCTGATTATAATAGTCCCAGTTGCAGAGGGACAGAAGTGCTATTTATTTGGGCTTTTCCCTCTCTCTCTTCGCCTCCAGCAGCAATGCAACAAAAGTGAAGGAATAAAGCTGCTGCTTTCCCAAGCTCCTGAGGGGAGGGTCCATGGTTCAGTAGAAGATCCACTGCTTGGCATGCAGAAGGTCCCAGGTTCCGTTCCTGGCATCTCCAGTTTATGAACCTTCACCCAGAGAGCTACTGAAAATCTGAGTAGACAATACTGACTTTGATGGAACAGTGGCAGGAGGGGGATGTGGCTAAGTGGAAGATTCACTGCTTGGCATGCAGAAGGTTCCAGGTTCAGTCCCCGGCATCTCCAGTTTAAGAACCTTCCCCCAGAGAGCCACTGAAAGTCTGAGTAGACAATACTGACCTTGATGGAACGGTGGTGGAAGGGGGATGTGGCTCAGTGGAAGATCCACTGCTTGGCATGCAGAAGTTCTCAGGTTCAATGCCCGGCATCTCCAATTAAAGAACCTTCCCCCAGAGAGCCACTGAAAGTCTGAGTAGACAATACTGACTTTGATGGAACAGTGGTGGAAGGGGGATGTGGCTCAGTGGAAGATTCACTGCTTGGCATGCAAAGGTCCCAGGTTCAGTCCCCGGCATCTCCAGTTAGAGAACCTTCCCCCAGAGAGCCACTGAAAGTCTGAGTAGACAATACTGACCTTGATGGAACAGAGGTGGAAGGGGGATGTGGCTCAGTGGAAGATCCACTGGTTGGCATGCAGAAGGTCTCAGGTTCAATCCCCAGCATCTCCAGTTAGAGAACCTTCCCCCAGAGAGCCACTGAAAGTCTTAGACAATACTGACCTTGATGGAATGGTGGTGGAAGGGGGATGTGACTCAGTAGAAGATCCACTGCTTGGCATGCAGAAGGTCCCAGGTTCAATCCCTCACATCTCCACTTAAAAGAACCAGGCTGTAGGTGATATGAAAGACTTATACCTGAGACCCCAGAGAGTCCCACTGCCATTCTGAGTAGACAAGACTGATGTTCATGGACTGATGGTGCAATTCAGTTTAAGACAGCTTCATGCATGTTCATATGGAGGATGCTTTCCCCAACACACTAACCAGGGTGCGGTCACACTCACCATTAAATCCATCTGCAATGTGCCTCTATTATAATCCGCACAACCAATTTTCCGATCAGACAACAGCCAGGCTTCCATTCTATCCCATGTGGGTCCCGTCGCTGGTCGATCAGAGTGCTCTACCGGACCTCGTTTCATGAGACGTCAATCTGCATTAGTGCAGGTGCAGTGATGCCTGCTATGTGCAACACGTCACTTTTAAATGGGTCGGATCACTAACGGTTTTGCTAGTCTGTTGGCACTACTTTTCCAGGAGGAGCACTACACGTGCAGAAAAAAACCCAGGAATTCAAATCAGTTCACATCTACTTTCAAAAGTGAGTTTTGTTTCCGGACATAGGGGTGGGTAAACGATTTATTGAGCCAACGTTCACTCGCTCATTCACTGGCGCAGTGATATCACTTGCAGGGGGCTTTGGGAGGGAAGCGGTGGTGCACCTCCGACGAGTCGCCAGTGATGGAGCGTTCAAACAGAGAAATTCCGCTCAGGAACCATCAGAAGAATTTTGTTCCGGATTTAAAGCAGTATCAAATTAGTCCACGCCCCAGTCATCTCAAACGAGCTAACCACCATTCGCAGATGCTGACATTTGGACAACCGCTTAAAATTCGACATGCTTCCGGACTCCACTCATGCCCGTAGTGGGATTTTATGAACGTCTGACCTCACCCCAGGGGTACTAAATTATATCTACTCATCATCTACGTTAAAATGCTTCATGAATTAGAATGGTCATAAGAAAACCTCACTCCCATCATACTTTTTCAATTACATTCTCCTATGTGGTCAAAGTTACATAAGGAAGATTTTCATCTGTCTGCTTGATAAGTTTTGGTTATTCCCCCCCCCCTTTTTGGTGGGGAAAAATATTTAAAAAATTGTCAAATCTTAAGAGTTCAGCAAAAATTCTCACGGGGGGTTTAAACGATGGAGCCCAGAAGCAAGTACTGTGGAGTAGGGGTAAGAAAGAAAGAGCACAATAACATTTAGAGGTTCTAGAACAAAGCAGTAGACAAGTGTACCTTTAAGACCAACTAAGTTTTTATTAGAGTTTGTAGAATCTTTTGGGCTCAAGTGCCGTGTTCTACTGGAGAAAGTTTTCCTTCTGGAAGGAAAACTTTCTCCAGTAGAACACGGCACTTGAGCCCAAAAGATTCTACAAACCCTAATGATGTTACCAGCCATGAAAACCTGAAATCTTTGACAACTAAATTTTCTTCAGAATGTAAGCTTTTGTATGCTCTTAAGCAGACTTCATCGGACAAAATGGGAATGGAAGCAGCATTCTTAATATAAGTGGGGAGTAGAATCATCGGAATGTTTTTAGCAGATTAAAAGAATCACAAATAGGGATCTGTGTCTGTTAGTGTTAGGACAAAGCCGGGCTGAAACAACACTGGAAGGTGATAAAAAGCAGATTGCTGTTGTAGGTGCGAAGTGTCATAAACCTAGGTAACATTCTGGATTTGTTAGTTTAAATAAAGGGCATGCTTTCTTGAGAGATTATAACATCCATTATAGTTTGCCATTAGAAAAAAAGGAAGACATTAAAATACAGTGGAGGATGTATATGCAATAAGACAAACACCAGCACAATTTTAACAGAAAGGAAGAAGGCATTTTCATCCACCAATCTTGGTACCCAGCTCTGCAAAACACCCTACAGACTATAAATTGCAGAAAGTCTCAGAACAACCAGCAAATTCCACAGAACAATCAGCACAGTCAACAACCATCTTCCTTATCTTCAAACCCCTTCCAACCTTCCCAGCAATTAACACAGAACAATGGTCACATTCAACAGCCAGTTTCCTTATCACTACCCTTCCAGGAAGCCCCACCAAACAATGGGCACATCCACAAACCAATTGCCCTTTCATCACACCCCCTCCAGCCTACAAATAGCAGCTCTCCAGCAGCCCTGGCCCCACTCAATGCACAGCAGCCAAGAAGGTCTGAGCGCCTGCTCCGGCTGCAATGCCACTGAGGATGTTCTCCGCAGCTGAGAACGAAACGTCTGGAAGGAAAACTTTCTCCAGTAGAACACGGCACTTGAGCCCGAAAGATTCTACAAACCCTAATAAGACAAATTATTGCATATACCAACCCATCCTCCAACAGACACAGATCCCTATTTGTGATTCTTTTGATCTGCTAAAAACATTCCCATGATTCTATACTGCCCACTTATACTAAGAATTGCTGCTTCCATTCCCATTTTGTCCGATGAAGTCTGCTTAAGAGCATACGAAAGCTTCCATTCTGAATAAAACTTAGTTGGTCTTAAAGGTGCACTTGTCTACTGCTTTGTTCTATTGCTTCAGACCATCACGGCTGCCTACTGGGATCTATTTAGAGGTTCTGGAGCTCTGCTCCGGTGAACTCCTGCCCAAAACGAGGCCTGCATAGACGACACCCTTTCAAAGCATCCATTTTCTCCAGGGGAACTGATCTCTGTGGTCCGGGGATGAGCTGTAATTCCAGGGAATCCCCAGGGCCCACTTGGAGGCTGGTACCTCCTTCAGGAGTGATAATAATGGCTTCCCTAAAGGCCTTTCAGATGGGTTTGAAGAGATGCATTTTCAAGAGCTCTTTTGATAACAGAGATCAGGAATTGCGTGAGGGGAGATCGGCGCTGGTGAGAAATTGATATTTTATTATGTTTAACTGAGGGACCTAGCTCAATCCCACAGGGCTTGCGAAATGTGACTCTATCACCAGGCATATGGGTGAAGCCAGAGAGTTTTATTTATATACTGCCCCTGCTTTCCCCCCTTTCCTCTCTCCTCAGGAGCAGTGAAACAGTTTCAATGCCATCTGGTGAACCGCTTAATTGTTTGACTTTGTATGTATTGTTTGCAATTCTTTTAAAGTGCTTATTTATGTTTTAATCTGATCTGGGCCCCGCAACTGTGGGGGAGAAGAATAGAAATGAATGGAGGAGGAGGAGGAGGAGAAGACTGGATTTATACCCCTCCCTTCACTGGGAGTCTCAGAGCAGCCTTCCCTTCCTCTACCCACAACAGACACCTTATAAGGTAGGTGGGGCTGAGAGAGCTCTTTCAATAACAGCTCTGAGAGAACTGTGGCCCACGGTCACCCAGCAGCTGCATTTGGTGGAGTGAGCAACTGAACCCAGTTCTTCAGATTAAAATCTGCCGCCCCCTACACCAAACTATAGTTTGCACCAAACCCTTTGAGATTCAGAGTATATGGTGAGATAGAAATCCACTATTGCCATCTTCTTCTTCATCATCATTTTCTTCTTATCTTCTTTATCTTCATTATCATCTTCTTCTCCTCCTCCCACCGATATCCTGAGCATCATAATGCTAGCACTTACATAAGAACATAAGAGAAGCCATGTTGGATCAGGCCAAAGGGCCCATCCAGTCCAACACTCTGTGTCATATAAGAACATAAGAGAAGCCATGTTGGATCAGGCCAGTGGCCCATCCAGTCCAACACTCTGAGTCACATAAGAATATAAGAGAAGCCATGTTGGATCAGGCCAATGGCCCATCCAGTCCAACACTCTGTGTCACACATAAGAACATAAGAGAAGCCCTGTTGGATCAGGCCAGTGGCCCATCCAGTCCAACACTCTGTGTCACACATAAGAACATAAGAGAAACCATGTTGGATCAGGCCAATGGCCCCTCCAGTCCAACACTCTGTGTCATATAAGAACATAAGAGAAGCCATGTTGGATCAGGCCAGTGGCCCATCCAGTCCAACACTCTGTGTCACATAAGAACATAAGAGAAACCCTGTTGGATCAGGCCAATGGCCCATCCAGTCCAACACTGTTTCACATAAGAACAGAAGAGAAGCCATGTTGGATCAGGCCAATGGTCCCTCCAGTCCAGCACTCTGTGTCACATAAGAACATAAGAGAAGTCATGTTGGATCAGGCCAATGGCCCATCCAGTCCAACACTCTGTGTCACATAAGAGAAGCCATGTTGGATCAGGCCAAAGGGCCCATCCAGTCCAACACTCTGCACACACAGTGGCCAAAAACCCCCAGGTGCCATCAGAAGGTCCACCAATGGGGCCAGGATACTAGAAGCCTTCCCATTATGCCCCCCCAACACTAAGAGTACTGAACATTGCTGCCCCAGACGGAGAGTTCCAACAATATGCTGTGGCAAATAGCCACTGATGGACCTCTGCTCCAGATGTTGATCCAATCCCCTCTTGAAGCTGACTATGCTTGTAGCTGCCACCACCTCCTGTGGCAGTGAATTCCATATGTTAATAACAGCTACAGTGGTTCCCTCACATGGCTGGTCCACGTGCCGATTTTCATTTTTTCTTTCTCTACCCTACGAAAGAGCTCTGCTGTTCTGTGTTCTCAGTTCCACACTCTTCGCTCGCTGGATTACGGCAGAGTACCGGGGAACTATCATTACTCTGACAAGATGTACTGATCGCTGGTGCACAGGGACTGTGTTAATCACATATTGACACTTCAGGTACGTCAGACGTTATGGGGAACCTTCAAGGAGAAAGCGGTTGCCAGCTATCGTTCCTTCCTTCATAACAGCTGTATAACCACCCCTGTGAGGGTGTTAGCTTTTGGAAAGGAATCTCTTTCAAACTCCTGGATTGAGGCCTTCTGTAAAGGCGAGTGCCAAATCTGAAGGCGCCGTCGAACGATCAGAAATGCTTAATATTTCTTTTGAAGGCCAAACAGCGACGACGGGTGAGCGTACCCTTTTCATCTACCAAGATGTCTTAAAGCTGTGTTTTCGTTCATAGGGGCTTCCCTCGCATCTCTGAAGCATGTCTGTACGGATGCATGGAGGTATAAAATATGTATCAGCTTGCTTGTCAGCCTCAAAAGTGACTATGAATTGCCTAGATTTTATAAGGGGTGTGCGGCGACAGTGCTATTAGCAGCAAAATAACAACACCCGATTTACAATCAAGGCTGTTTTCACGTTAACAAAGGCAAACACGATTAGACGCCTTCTGTCGCGCTTATTCTAGAATGCATGATTCTTTCTTTGCTGGTTCATACATGCTTGATATATGTTTCCTACAGGGCTTTGGGGGTTTTTATAGAAAAAGCCCGGCAGGAACTAGTTTATATGTTAGGCCACTCCCCTGCCACCAAGCCAACTGGAACTGCATTCCGGTGCGTTCCTGCTAAAAAAAGAGGCCTGGTTTCCTACTTGGAACACTTTCCCTATGAAGAAAGGGGTGACATGACAGAGGTTTACAAGAGTTTGCATGGGATAAAGCAAGCAAAGAAAGAAGCACTTTTCTCCCTTTCTCACAATATGAGAACTCGTGGGCATTCAGTGAAATTGCTGAGCAGTCGAGGATAGAAGGAAGTACTTCTTCCCCCAAAGGGTGATTAACACGTCAAATTCACTGCCACAGGAGGTGGTGGCGGCTACAAGCATAGCCAGCTTCAAGAGGGGATTGGATAAGCATACAAAGCAGAGGTCCATTAGTGGCTATTAGCCGCAGCTTATCGTTGGGACTCTCTGTCTGGGGCAGTGATGCTCTGTATTCTTGGTGCTTGGGGGGACCACAGTGGGAGGGCTTCCAGTGTCCTGGCCCCACTGATGGACCTCCTGATGGCACTTGGAGTTTTTTGGCCACTGTGTAGCACAGAGTGTTGGACTGAATGAGCCATTGGCCTGATCCAACATGGCTTCTCTTAGGTTCTTATGTCTGGAGCAGTGATGCTCTATATTCTTGGTGCTTGGAGGGGGTCACAGTGGGAGGGCTTCTAGTGTCCTAGCCCCACTGGTGGACCTCTTGATGGTACTTGGGGTTTTTTTGGCCACTGTGTGGCACAGAGTGTTGGACTGGATGGGCCATTGGCCTGATCCAACATGGCTTCTCTTATGTTCTTACTTTTTCTCACAAGGAGATTCATTTTCAGTGATTAGAAGACTTTTGCAGAGTTGCCAGCAAGGAAGTTCCCATTTTCTAAGATGGAAGTTCCTTACGAAATGTTCTGTCTGGGGTCACATTAAGAAAGAGTATCAAGGGTTGATAGGTTACAGGTGGCAATCTTTGTTCCCTTTAAGCTGCAGAGTCTTGTGAGCAAAGTTTCTACTTTGTGAGCTACTGGCATGAAAGTTGTGAGCTACTGGCTTTAAAACTGTGAGCTCCTGCATAAATTAGCTTGCACTGGGGTCATCCTTCCTGAACTAAAACAAAAATGTGTGAGCTGGTGGTTAAAAATCTGTGAGCTAGCTCATGCTAACTCAGCTTAGAGGGAACACTGGTGGCAACACCAGGAACCCCAGGTTGGGGCAAGCAGGTAGTAGAAAGGGCCACCAAGTCACACCTGAGTTCTGGAGACCCCCTTAGAATTTTCAAGGGAAGAGACTTCAGAGGGGGTTTGCCATGGCCTGTCCCCACATCATCATAAGAAGAGATGCTATTAACATCTTAAAGGTGTATATTTTTAATGGGAAGCATTTAAAACAGTTGCTAAATACAGCATTTAAATACAGTTGCTAAATGGAATTCTAGTAGTCCTGCTAAGCCCCTGTTCTGGGCGGGGGTTCTCCCGCCTGGGTGGTTCCCAACCCACCGGTCCACAGCGGAGGGAACCTCCCTCAACGTCACCAGCATGATAAGGTCACCTGTGAGTGATGTCATCACGCCGGCGACATTGCATGCCGGACGCTCTAGGCATTTCTTTGAAAACTATGGTTTACCCAGATGCTCTAGCAATTTGGGAGGGAAATCTCTGTGGTACAATAGGTTCCATAGAGTTTTTTCCTCCCAAAATGCTGGAGTGTCTGGGGAAACCATGGAGTTTTCCCTGAAACACCTAAAGCAGCCGGCGCACAACGTCGTCAACGTGATGATGTCACTTGCGGGTGACGTCATTGCAATATTCTTTTTTTTTCAAAGAACAAAGCAGAAAAACATACCAAAGCATGACAAATTATTAACAGATTAAAATAAGATTTCTTTAAGTACTAAGGGATTCTTGTTTCAGAGTGTTCTACAACACTCTAAAGAACAAATGCCACTCTCCCTGAAAAAGTTTCTATCCTGTAGTGGAATAACTCCAAGTCTCCGCTGGAAAAAGGCCATAGATTTATTTCTAATTGGCTTTCTCGGGGTTCTTTACTTTCCACTTCAAAACCTAAGCATTTTATTAAGCAACTATTAATGCATTTCCCCCCGTATTTCTTATTTATAGCTCCCATATTAGCATGTGTTAATTAAATTCAAGTCTGTAAATATAGCCATAATTTTGCATTAGTCGTTGCCGTAACTGGAGAAGGAGAAGATTCAGTTGTTAATTTTTTTTTTTTAAATTGTATATCCTGAAGGTCAAACCCTTCAGCAAGAGCTGTCATGAATCACATTCGGAAATGAGATCACATTATTTGAATGTTACCAGCTTTTATTCTCTGTATGTATCCGGAGTCTTAACTCAACTCTAGCCATGATGTTAGCGATGGAGATGAAGCGAGAATGCGTCCTTCTAAAGTTGATTCTGTACCAGTGACATTTCTTCAAGACGTATGCTTTTTCTCAGCTCGGTCTGCACTTCCACAGACTAAGAAATGGTTCTCCTTCAATCCGCAACAACTTTGATCAGTTTCGGGAGACGTGCATGCTGGTTCTCTTGTTGCGGTGGTTGTTTTGAGATATAGAATGATTCCGCACTAGGCTTGTTCCGGGTGGAGGGCCCTTTTGCTACCAGGGCTTCTCTCTGTTTTCGCACAAGTTGTCCCAGAGCTGCGAGTTGGCACACCGCTATTCCGCAGCAAGCGAGATCCTCTGACAAGCGGTTTCTGCTTGCTGTGAAAAACAGGCAGCGTGCCAACTCGCAGCTTCGCGGCAGCTTGTGAAAAAATGGAGAGAAGCCCCGGGGGCAAAAAG
Organism: Heteronotia binoei; assembly: GCF_032191835.1. Lineage (NCBI taxonomy): Eukaryota > Metazoa > Chordata > Lepidosauria > Squamata > Gekkonidae > Heteronotia > Heteronotia binoei. Next base: position 56,710,897 of record NC_083238.1, read on the forward strand.
GCTCTCTACCTGGAACGAGACCTCGTGCAAAATCGGTCTAAGTTGCAGCTGACATTGGCTGCTTACAGACGGGCAATTTGATGAGATCCAGAGGTGCCTCAGAAACTGACTAGAAAATCCCTTCAAATGAGCACATCTCTTGCCATACTCAACCTGTCCTCCGGCGTCCGCAGAGCAGCTCAAAAAGCTACCTTGTTTCAAAGTGGTACCAATTTCTGAGCCGCATGCCAGTTGCTTCACTAACGTCTGGACGCAGAAGTGCGCAAGTGAGATGCCTTGGCAGTGTGAACCCACCAAGCCACCCTAAGCAACTCCCGTTTTTTTTTTCTTTTTAAAAAATGTTGATTTCAAGCACATGGGCATAACGATGACAACTGCAGATTTCTACCCCGCCCTTCTCTCTGAATCAGAGACTCAGAGCGGCTTTCAATCTCCTATATTCTCCCCCCACAATAGACACCCTGTGAGGTGGGTGAAGCTGAGAGGGCTCTCACAGCAGCTACCCTTTCAAGGATAACTCCTGCAAGAGCTATGGCCGACCTAAGGCCATTCAAGCGGGTGCAAGTGGAGGAGTGGAGAATCAAACCTGGTTCTCCCAGACAAGAGTCCACACACTTAACCACTACACCAAATTGGCTCATTCTCTGGGTTGCCTGTTGTAGACCCCAGTTGTGAGCCTCATTCCGAGGGCCAACAGACTTTCAGTTCATGGCATGTTGGGACACAACCAAGCCTTCACACCTGCAGACAGGGAAAAGATGGATGCCCAGCTAGTTATGCAGCTGGCAAGGTGTTCCTCAACATTCTCTGCTCCACTACTAACTGTTATGGCCATTGACTGATTCATTCATGATTAATTTGTCCGATATGCTTTAAAATTCAAAAATATGACTGGGTTTGTATTTTTTTTTTAGGGGGGCAGGGTTACTTGCTCCATTCTTGCCCTGACCTGAATGGCCTAGACTAGGAGTGGCCAAACTGTGGCTCAGGAGTCACATGTGGCTCTAGGCTTGCCAATCCCCAAGTCCCAGTGGGGGTTCTTCTGCTTTCCCAGGCTCCTTCCCACCCCCAGTTAGCTGGCCGGCGGGGGGAAGCCCCGCCCCCAGAGGACCATGTCCCTTTGCACCTCCAGAGGCTTCAGTCTCCGATTGAAAGGCTTCCTCTTGGGATGGTGTGTCTGTGTTACTTGGAAGAAGCTGGCAGCAACTCGTGAGTAGAGAGGCCAATCCCTTGTTTCAGAGTTGCCAGAAAGGGGGGGGGGGAACGTCTGCTCACTTCATTATTCCCTATGTGGAGATTGATTCTCATAGGGTATAATGGGGAATTGATCTGGAGGTTTTAGAGGCTGGGCGACTGTTTTTTGAGGCAGAGGCACCAAATTTTCAGTATAGTATCTAGTGCCTCTCCCCAAAATACCCCCCAAGTTTCAAAATGATTGGACCAGGGGGTCCAATTCTATGAGCCCCAAAAGAAGGTGCCCCTATCCTTCATTATTTCCTATGGAAAAAAAACATTTAAAAAGGTGTGCTGTCCCTTTAAATGCGATGGCCAGAACCCCCTTGGAGTTCAATTATGCTTGTCATGCCCTTGCTCTGTCCCCAGTGTCTCCTGGCTCCACCCCCATAGTCTCCTGGCTCCACCCACAAAATCCCGAGATATTTCTTGAATTGGACTTGGCAACCCTATGTGGCTCTTTCACACATATTGTGGCGCTCTCAAAGCCCCCACTGCCCAATAAATGAGTGGGGGGAGGGGGGAAGATATCCACATCAAGCTACAGGGATGGTGCACAACAGCGGTCTGATAGCACCAAGTCGCCCCACAGGTGGGGTGGGAATGGCTTGCAGGGGAGCGTGTGGATATTTTAGGATGCTTCTTTCTGAGCTGGCCCGACTTGGGAACACCTCCCATGCACCTCAAACTGCCCATCTGTAAGCAGCCATTGTGATGCCATAGGGTTTCCAAGGCAATGGATGTTCAGAGGTGGTTTGCCAAGGGGTGTCAAACATGCAGTTTGAGGGCTGAATCAGGCCCCAGAGGGCTCCTATCAGCCCGCCCCCCCGAGCAACTGGCTGTCATCTGCTTCCTTCTCCCTCTCTCTTGCTTCCTTCTGTATTGGACTCGGAAACTACAGCTAGTGCAGAATGCTGTGGCACGGCTGTTAATGGGGCTCTCCCGGTGGGAGCACATTCGGCCCGTGCTGAGACAGCTGCACTGGCTACTTATTGTGTTCCAAGTCCATTTCTAGGTGTTGGTACTGACCTTTAAAGCCCTCTATGGTCAGGGGCCTGACTCTCTGTGGGACTGCCTTTCTCCACACGTTCCCCAGAGAGCACTGCGTTCAGGGACAAAAAATCTATTGTCCATCCCTGGACCAAAGGAGGCTAGGTTGCGGCTGATGCAAGCTAGGGCCTTCTCTGTGGCAGGACCAGAATTATGGAATGCTCTCCCGGAGGCCATAACGGCCCTGCGGGATCTCTCTACTTTCTGCAGGGCCTGTAAGACAGAACTGTTTCGAAAAGCCTTTGAGATCTAACCGGGAGAGAGCTGCCACCCTACATCATTATAGAGTACTATGTGATCACCGCTTATATTATATTGTAGTGATACAGCATCATGAAGTGAAATGTTTTTTTAAATTTTAAATTGTAATTCTCTTTTATTGATTTTAATCTGTAAAAATGAATGTTGTTAGCCGCCCTGAGTCCGCTTGCGGAGAACATAAGAACATAAGAGAAGCCATGTTAGATCAGGCCAATGGCCCATCCAGTCCAACATTCTGTGTCACACAGCGGCCAAATATATATATATATATATATACACACACACACACACACTGTGGCTAATAGCCACTGATGGACCTCTGCTCCATATTTTTATCTAACCCCTTCTTGAAGGTGGCTATGCTTGTGGACGCCACCACCTCCTGTGGCAGTGAATTCCACATGTTAATCACCCTTTGGGTGAAGAAGTACTTCCTTTTATCCGTTTTAACCTGTCTGCTCAGCAATTTCATCGAATGCCCACGAGTTCTTGTATTGTGAGAAAGGGAGAAAAGTACTTCTTTCTCTACTTTCTCCATCCCATGCATTATCTTGTAAACTTCTATCATGTCACCCCTCAGTCGACGTTTCTCCAAGCTAAAGAGCCCTAAGCGTTTCAACCTTTCTTCACAGGGAAGGTGTTCCAGCCCTTTAATCATTTTAGTTGCCCTTTTCTGAACTTTCTCCAATGCTATAATATCCTTTTTGAGGTGCGGCGACCAGAACTGCACACAGTACTCCAAATGAGACCGCACCATCGATTTATACAGAGGCATTATGATACTGGCTGATTTGTTTTCAATTCCCTTCCTAATAATTCCCAGCATGGCGTTGGCCTTTTTTATTGCAAACGCACACTGTCTTGACATTTTCAGTGAATTATCTACCATGACCCCAAGATCTCTCTCTTGGTCTGTCTCTGCCAGTTCACACCCCATCAACTTGTATTTGTAGCTGGGATTCTTGGCCCCAATGTGCATTACTTTGCACTTGGCCACATTGAACCGCATCTGCCACGTTGACGCCCACTCACCCAGCCTCAACAGATCCCTTTGGAGTTCCTCACAATCCTCTCTGGTTCTCACCACCCTGAACAATTTAGTGTCATCCGCAAATTTGGCCACTTCACTGCTCACTCCCAACTCTAAATCATTTATGAACAAGTTAAAGAGGATGGGACCCAGTACCGAGCCCTGCGGCACCCCACTGCTTACCGTCCTCCACTGCGAAGACTGCCCATTTATACTCACTCTCTGCTTCCTATTACTCAGGAGAGGGCGGGATAGAAATTTAAAGTAATAAATAAATAATAAATCACAACTTGCTTTGCCGGACTTGCTCAATCTCACAGGAGCTAAACAGCAAAACCTCCGTATTCTCCATTGGCTGAGGCTCCTCCCTTGGGGAGGAAGGGGAGAGAAATAGCTTGCTTTGCCAGGCTCACTCAATTGCACCAATAACACCAAACCCCAAACCCAATATATATAACTTATACACACACAAGCACACAAACACTAGAAAAACCATCCAAATGAGCACATCTGCCCCAATCCCATACTCACCCTGTCCTCTGGCATCCTCAGAGCAGTTCAAAAAGCTACCCCCTTTTCGAAGCGGTAGCAATTTCTGAGCTGCACACCAGTCACCTCACTAGCATCAGGATGCAGAAGTGTGTGTGTGTGCTTGTCTGTGTTCTGTATGCAATTTATATCTCTGCTACCTAATCTTAAATAGGTACACACATGGCCCGTCCCAACCCAGCATGGCCCGGCCCATCAAAATCTCATTTATGTCAGATCCGGCCCTCATAACAAATGAGTTTGACGCCCCTGCGACATTCTGGGACGCTAAGTGAAGAGTATAAATCCAATCTCTTCCTCCTTCTCCTTGGGAGCAGGGCAGAGAGTCATAGTATCTCTCAAAGAAGAAGAAGAAGAAGATATTGGATTTATATCCCGCCCTCCACTCCAAAGAGTCTCAGAGCAGCTCACAATCTCCTTTCCCTTCCTCCCCCACAACAGACACCCTGTGAGTTGGGTGGGGCTGGAGAGGGCTCTCCCAGCAGCTACCCTTTCAAGGACAACCTCTGCCAGAGCTATTGCTGACCCAAGGCCATGCCAGCAGGTGCAAGTGGAGGAGTGGGGGAATCAAACCCGGTTCTCCCAGATAAGAGTCCGCACACTTAACCACTACACCAAACTGGCTCTCCAGGAGAGATGGTTTTCTGACAATCCTAAAAGAAATTAAAATAACGATGCAAATATACCTACAAATCCTGTCCTCTGTGCCCAGTCTCTAATAAATGCAGTCTGGCATTGTTTCAGGGGTCCTTTTGGCACGAAGAGCGTTCTGTAACTTCTCCTGTGGGTAATCATAGGGATTTGCCAAAGCAGTCTGTCCTTTTGATAAAGATCCTTTGTCACACTGTTTTGTTCCAAATCACCGCCTTTCGCTCTCGCATCTGCCTTTCGATTTGCTGTGCGAGGGGTCGCAATGTCGATGCCTTGTTGTGAAGCGCTCATCTCTGCATTAAAAGTCCTGAATAATTGAAGGATTTCTGCTTCAAGGCTGGGTGGTATAAAAACACAACTACTGTGTGTATGTGTGTGTGTGTGTGTGTGTATATATATATATGTATAGTTTGAATCTATTTCTTTTCTTTTTTTCAGGTTTAAATTACTTTATTGAAGTATAATCACATCAAACATATAGCAGGTTAATGTAAGACTTACAGAAAATATTGTAAAAGGTATCATTACAATAACTAACAATATTTTTTACAGAAAAACAAAAAATCATCAGTCTACTAAAATAAAAGTACCAAAATTACTACATGACGATAATAATAGGGGAAAAAATAAGATAATAGCTTAACTATACAGATAAATACACCGGTATAGTTATAACAACAAGAAGTGTTTATACAGCTTACTCTTATTATAAGAGTTAATATAAAATGGGTCACTGTCAATTTTTTCCAAGATAGGGAGCCAAGTTGCCAGGTACTTAGAATAAGCCTGGTAAGGATCATTATGATCTAAAGCCACCTGAATTTTGTCCATTGCAATATGCTCCCAAATTTTAAGGAGCCAAGTATCGAGTGACAATTTATTAGGATTTTTCCAGGACTGTGCCACCGTTGTTTTTGCAGCCGTTAAAAGTTTGACAATTAAGGATTTTTTTGAGGGTAACAGTTGTATTCCAGACCTTGATTAAGAAGTATAACAGTCGGGTTGTCAGGGATTATGATACCCGTTAAGGAAGAAAGGTGAGCACATATTGAGGTCCAGAAAGGTCTAATTTTGGGGCAATCCCACCAACAGTGACTATAAGAGGCTTTAAGGCCACAGTTCCTTCAGCAATCAGAGGAGCCCAAAAGGGTCGTGTGTGAGAGCTGGCTAGGTGTAAGGCACCACCGAGCTATTAATTTATAGTTCTGTTGTGATATGTTTATTATATTAGATTGTAAAATCTCACTGGCCCAAATGGAGTCCCATTGCTCTGGGAGAAGTGTAATATTACAATCTTTATGCCACAGGTAAGTGTAAGAAGGTAAGGAGGATTCCAGTTTAGACAGAAGAATGCGATATATCCGTGAAATGAAACCTTTTGTCTTTTTTCCTTCTTGCAGGTGAAGATCAGATGTTCAAAATCTGTTGCCGGATGAGAAATTGATGAAGTCACTTTGGAATCTTGAAGTAAGTGTCTAATTTGGAAATATTCAAACCAAGGTGATGGAGTGATCAATTTTTGATCTAACATATCTTTAGGTAGGATTTATTTGGAGGAGGAGAGAAGGTCAAAGAAAAAAGCTTTTGAAGAATTCCTCCAAATTTTATAGGAGGAAGGTAACTGATATGGGGGAAACCATTTTTGGCCTATGAAAGAAGAAATGATAGAAAATCCTGGTGCTAAGTAGGAAGACTCCGAGTCCCACGCGGATAAAAGTGCCTTGAGGAATGGGTTTATAAAATGCCATAATGGATGTTCAGATTTCTTAAGCCATAATAATTCATAGTATTTGAGAGGAGTAAAATGGGCCTCCTCTATGGACTTCCATGGAGGTGGGGGATGTTGATATAGAATTTTGGTCATTTGAGATAGAATTATAGCTTTGTAATACCGTGTAATATCAGGAGCCGCCAGACCTCCTTTTATTTTTGATCGACAAATGGTTGTTATTTTAATTCTGGCTTTCTTGTATTTCCAAATAAAAGAGGTCAGTACTTGTTGCCAGGATTTTAATACAAACTGAGATAACTCAATAGGAAGGGCCCGGAATAAATATAAGAATCTAGGGAAAATAAAAGATTTAATTATTTGAATTCTTTCCATCCAAGACAGTTGTAATTTGTCCCATTGTTTTAAAGTAGTAGAGACTTCAGATAGAGTGGCTTTGTAATTTACTTTTAATAAGCCAGAGAGGTTTAACGGGATTTTTAGTCCTAGATATGACCATGTTTCTGTGACCCAATGAAAAGGATGATTAGTAATTATATTCTTTTTAGAGGTAGGAAGAATTTTAATCAGGTAAAGGACAGACTTAGAAGGATTAACACAAAGACCAGAAAGTTTACCAAAGTCAGACAAAACAGTGGAAATAACTTTCAAGGATTGCAGGGGATTAGAAATGTATAAAACAATGTCATCAGCAAATGAACTGATTTTAAAAGTGGAATCCTGAACTGTCACGCCAGGGATCTTTGGAGAGAACCGAATTAAATTCGCAAAAGGCTCTATAGCTATAGCAAATAGCAGTGGCAAGAGGGGGCAACCTTGACGTGTTCCTCTTTCCAATATAAATATGGGAGACTGTTGACCATTAATTTGTAAAAAAGCAGATGGACGTAGGTAAAGAGATTCTATAACCATCATAAACTTTGGCCCAAAACCCATGTGATACAAAACTTTGTGAAGGAAAAGTGGCTCTACACTGTCAAGGGCCTTTTTAATATCCAGGGCAAGGATACAGGATTTATATGGTTGGAAGGCACAATATTGTATCAAATTGAGTGTTTGTCTCGTATTGTCCATGATATCTCAATTCGGAATGAATCCTGATTGGTTGATGTGAATATAAAAACCTATAATTCTATTCAGTCTGGCAGTCAAAATGGAGGTAAATAATTTGTAATCATTGTTGAGTAATGAAATGGGGCGGTAAGATTTGGTGTTTAATGGATCTTTGTCTTTTTTTAGGAATGAGAACTATCTTCGCCTGAGACCATGAAGGAGGCATACAGCCTGATTCCAACACCAGATTACATACTGTAGTAAGATGGGGTGTTAGAGAGGGGCCAAATTTTTTGTAAAATTCTGAAGATAAACCGTCCCTGCCTGGGGTTTTATTGAGTTTGGAAGATTTAATAGCATCAACAACTTCTATGGGAGAAATAGGTGAGTCTAAAAAGTGTTGGTGTTCAAGAGATAGTTGGCTAAGAATGTTTTGGTTTTGTAAAAAATGGTCTATTAAAGAAGAAGTAGGGTTAGTTGAAGTATACAGCTTTTGAAAGTACTGATGAAAAGTATCCAGAATTTTTTTGTTAGAGGAATGTACTTTATCTAAGTGGTCTTTAATAAAGTTAATTTGTCTTTCGCCTATTTCTTTTCTAAGCTTCCACGACAGTAGTTTCAGTGAGCGAGGGTGATTGTACCAGTACCTTTGTTTTAAGAAAAGTAGATTTTTCCTAATAGTGGATGATTCCATTAGATCTAGTTTTTTCCTCTCGAGCACAAGTTTATGATATATCTTTTTTGAACAAGTTTGCTTATGTTTTTGTTCTAATAATTTAATGTTATCCAATATGAATTGTCTAAGTTCCAATTTTTTTTTCTTATAGGCCAAGTTCAAGGAGATGCACTTGCCTCGTAAGACTGCTTTAATTGCATCCCAAACTATATCTGTGGAGACCCCGCAATCAGAGTTGTTTTCAAAATAAAGCGGGAGGGCTTCTAGTGTCCTGGCCCCATGGATGGACCTCCTGATGGCATGTGGGCTTTTTGGCCACTGTATGACACAGAGTATTGGACTGAATGGACCATTGGCCTGATCCAGCATGGCTTCTCTTATGTTCTTCTGTCTGGGGCAGTGATGCTGTGTATTCTTGGTGCTTGGGGGGGGGCACAGTGGGAGGGCTTCTAGTGTCCTGGCCCCACTGATGGACCTCCTGATGGCACCTGGGTTTTTTGGCCCCTGTATGACACAGAGTGTTGGACTGGATGGGCCACTGGCCTGATTCAACATGGCTCCTCTTATGTTCTTATGTTTATTATTATTATTTATTTATTACTTTAAATGTCTATCCTGCCATCTCCGCAAGCGGACTCAGGGTGGCTAGCAACATTCATTTTTACAGATTAAAACCAATAAAATTACAATTTAAAATTATGTAAAACATTTCATTACATGTTCTATGGGGTTTCCAAGTCCCTCCGGCACTGCAGCGGGGGACTCTCTTCTTTTGTGCATGAAGTGTGCGCTGTGCAATGATATCACCCGGAAGTGACATCATCACCCTAGGGATAATCTAGGACGCGCAGTAAAACGCTATGTTACCATAGAGTTTTACTGCAAGTCCTAGAACATCCCCAATGTGGCGTCCCCAGTGTGATGACATCACGTTCAGGTGACATCATCATGCAGGGCACATTGCACGGTGACAGGGTTCTTTGGGGGTAGTACTAGAAGAAGAAATATTAAATGTATAGGGAGGGATGGTGGCTCAGTGGTAGAGCATCTGCTTGGTAAGCAGAAGGTCCAGATTCAATCCCCGGCATCTCCAACTAAAAGGGTTCCAGGCAAATAGATGTGACAAACCTCCGCTTGAGACCCTGGAGAGCCGCTGCCAGTCTGAGTAGACAATACTGACTTTGATGGACCAAGGGTCTGATTCAGTATAAGGCAGCTTCATATGTTCATATGTAGTAGTAAAAGAAGAAGCAGTAGTAAAAGTAGTAGTAGTCAGGGCTTTTTTTGTAGCAGGAACTCCTTTGCATATTAGGCCACACACCTAGCGTTGCCAATCCCCAGCTGTGAATGAGAGGTCTCCAGTTTAACCAGTTTTTAGTTCTATTAGCTTTCAATGTATGGATGTTATGGCATACTCACAAGGTTTTTTTTTTTTAGCAAGAACTCCTTTGCATATTAGGCCACACTCCTGGATTTAACCAATCCTCCTGGAGCTTACAGGGCGGTTTGTACAGAGCCTACTGTCAGCTCCAGGAGGATGGGCTACATCCAGGGGTGTGGCCTAATATGCAAAGGAGTTCCTTCTACAAAAAAACGGCCTGCATGCGCACATATGTCATGATGTACAGATGCTCGGAACAAGAACTTGCTATTGTCAAAACACTATAACGCGCGAATTCTCAGAAGTAAGCATTTATTGTTTTCTTCTCCGATCCTCAAAAAAGTAATTTAACACCCCAGTTAAGCAGTTCAATGAAGAAGAGCACTCTGGCTTCAAATAGATTTTAATGGGAAACGAACCGCAAGCAGGAAATCAATTAATGAAATCTACTGGTAGGTGAAAAACTCCAGATTTTCCCTCCCGCCTTCCCTGGCTGAAACCTTTTTTTTCTTCCTTCCCTAAAATTACCCCACAATTTCTGTTGTGTAGCGATTCAGTCTTTCCCCTAGCTAATAAGAAGTGAAGAAACAAAAGGTTGATAGATAAATAAAACAGATCTATGAGAACGGGCTCATCAGATTTGCAAAAGTGAACACATATTGGATTTTTTTTTTTTTTAAATGAGACATTTAGAATTTAAAATTACCTTAGGGTCCCGGGATGGAATCAATACAGCGAAATTCAATAACGAGAGAGAGAGAGAGAGAGAGAGAGAGAGAGAGAGAGACATAAGAGCATTAGTCCGGGGAAAGAAAAAAAGAAGATACGCAAGTATAAAATGATAGAAAGTAATCCAGGGTGAGTTTGCTTTACACAGCAATGTAATTGATTGGATAAATAGAGCATTTGGGCCGGCACATGGGAAGTAATAAATTATGCAAGGAGTGACCGTCTCTTTGCAGCCCAAGGGTATGTGAACAGCATATCATCAGGGCATGGGAATCAAACCCAGTTCTCCCAGATTAAAGTCCACGCGCTTAACCACTACACCAAACTGGGTCTCTTCTTAATGGTACTATTCTTAATTGTGAAGTAGCAATTTTTTTTTATTTTTTATTTTTACATTGCCTCATGAAGTAAGTTAGACTGAGAGAGCATGACTGGTCTAAGGTCACCCAACAACCTTCCACGGTATGACTAGGGATTTGAATCCGGGGGCCCTAGATTCTAGTCCGACACTCCTAACCTAACCGCTACATCACAGGCTCTAAACGGGTTGGTGCATGGGAGTCGGCGAACTAGGCGACGGCCGGGAGTGCCAGCTCCCATAGGGGCACGGGCGGGAACCCCCTCCCCGCCCTACTCATGCCGTCCCTAAGCCTTTCTCATCTCTGAGGAGTCAGAGGAGCTTCCCCGATCCCTCAGAGTTGAGAAAGAATGCTGCTCCCCCTGCCCAGAGTGCTCCAAACTCAGCCCACACCTGGCAGGGAAAGGTGCCAGCAGCCCTGTCCTATTTTGTAGGGAGCTAAGCAGGGGCTGCGGGGGGTGGGGGTGGGGCATTGTTTCTTCACTCAGAGCAATCAGTGAAGAAAGATCTCCTGAGATTACAGTTAATCTCCAAGAGACAGAGATCAGTTTCCCTGGCCACTCCTGGAAGGTGGCCTCAAGGGCATTCTACTCTGACTGAAGTCCCTCCTCTCCCCAAACCCCACCCTCTTTTGACTCCACCCCCAAAATCTCCAGGTATTTCCCAACCCAGAGTGGAGCTTCCACAATACAGCCCTGCTTCACACCTCTTGCCCCACCCCCACTGCTGCTATCTGGAAAAAAGGAAAGGAAAGGTCCCCTGTGCAAGCACCAGTCGTTTCTGACTCTGGGGTGACGTTGCTTTCACAATGTTTTCACGGCAGACTTTTTCACAGGGTGGTTTGCCATTGCCTTCCCCAGTCCTCTATGCTTTCCCCCCAGCAAGCTGGGGACTCATTTGACCAACCTCAGAAGGATGGAAGGCTGAGTCAACCTCGAGCTGGCTACCTGAAAACCCAGCTTTTGCCGGGGATCGAACTCAGGTTGTGAGCAGAGCTTAGGACTGCAGTACTGCAGCTTTACCACTCTGCGCCACGGGGCTCTTGCTGCTATCTGAGTCCACCTTTAAAGAAATTGGCAATTGACATAGAATAACAACATTATAGCAGTGCATCAATTATCAATTTTAAGCCATAGCAACACATCAATTACTGATGCAACCTTTGGACACAGCCCCCCCCCCCGCCCCCCCATCCACATGAGTCATGAAGGTGCTCTGGCCACAATCCCTCCCAAACCAGGCTTGAAAATAATTGTGGCAAAGTGGGGGGAAATAGTGGAAGTGGATGACAAGGTGATCATTCGGTGGATGCTCTTTAAAAAGCAGCAAAAAGCCTCTATGCCAATTGAGACGTGAAACCAGAGCAGTCCTTGAGTAGCAGCAACCCGCATTTTAACCACCACTTCTGGTGATGGCATTGTGATACGCGGGCAATTACATGGTTTGGGGAAACAAAAAAAAGCAATTGGGCTTTCCTTACAACCCATTTAGAGCCAGCGGTGTCGTGGTTTGGTTAGGAGTGTTGGTCTAGGATCTAGGAGCCCCGGATTCAAATCCCTAGTCATACCATGCAAGGTTGCGGGGTGAACTTGGACCGATCATGTTCTCTCAGTCTAACTTACCTCATGAGATAATGTAAAAAAAACCCCTTGCTACTTCACAATTAAGAATAGTACAATTAAGAAGAGACCCAGTTTGGTGTAGTGGTTAAGCGCGTGGACTCTATTCCGGGAGAACTGGAGCAGAGATCCATCAGTGGCTATTGGCCACAGCATATTATTGGAACTGTCTGGGGCAGTGATGCTCTCTATTCTTGGTGTTGGGCGGGGGGGCAAAGTGGAAGGGTTGTGTTGGGGGGGCAAAGTGGAAGGGCTTCTAGACCCAGTTGTGAACCTCCTGATGGCACTTGTGGTTTTTTTCACTACTGTGTGACACAGAGGGCGTTTTCGCACTCACCTTCAGTTGGCGCGACCCCCCTCCTCACCGCACAGGATCTGCGCGGATTTCGCACTAAATGCCGCGGAGCAGCCGGAAGAGCCGGAAACTCCCGGCGCAAAAGCCGTTCAAACGTAAACCGCCAAAAAGCAGTTTCCGTTTGCGCGGCTTTTGCGACGGGAGTTTCCGGCTCTTCCGGCTGCTCCGTGGCATTTAGTGCGAAATCCGTGCAGATCCTGCGCGGTGAGGAGGGGGGTCGCGCTGGCTGAAGGTGAGTGCGAAAACGCCCAGAGTGTTGGACTGGATGGGCCATAGGCCTGATCCAACATGGCTTCTCTTATGTGACACAGAGTGTTGGACTGGATGGGCCACTGGCCTGATCCAGCATGGCTTCTCTTATGTGACACAGAGTGTTGGACTGGATGGGCCATTGACCTGATCCAACATGACTTCTCTTATGTTCTTAACTGGGTTTGATTCCCCACTCCTTCACATGCGCCTTGTAAGTGACCTTGGGTCAGTCACAGTTCTTGAAAGAGCTGTTCTGCTCAAGAGCATTTCTTCTAATCTGCTAAAAAAAGAGACATTTCCATGACTCTGCCTACTAACTCCCTGCCCACTTTCTCTATATTTAGGACTGCTTGCCATGCCATACTATCGTCTGATGAAATGTGCTCAGAGCACCCGAAAGCTGACATTCTGAATAAAACGTAGTCGGTCTTAAAGGTGCCACTGGACTCTTTGCTTTGTTTTACTGCTTCAGACCAACACGGCTGCCCACCTGGATCTATCTCTCGAAGTGTAAGTGTACACAAAAAGCTTATACTTTGGATAAAACTTAGTTGGTCATAAAGTTGCCACTGGTCTTGAACTTTGTTCTTCTGTTTCAAACCAACAAGGCTACCCACCTTAAAACGCTTAAAAAGAAAGGTTAAAACGCTTGGGGCTCTTTAGCTTGGAGAAACATCAACTGCGGGGTGACATGATAGAGGTTGACAAGATTATGCATGAGATGGAGAAGGTAGAGAAAGAAGTCCTTTTCTCCCTTTCTCACAATACAAGAACTCGTGGGCATTCGATGAAATTGCTGAGCAGTCAGGTTAAAATGGATAAAAGGAAGTACTTCTTCACCCCAAAGGGTGATTAACATGTGGAATTCACTGCCATAGGAGGTGGTGGCGGCTACAAGCATAGACAGCTTCAAGAGGGGATTGGATAAGCATATAGAGCAGAGGTCCATCAGTGGCTATTAGCCACAGTATATATATGTGTGTGTTTGTGTATACACACATATATTGACCACGGTGTGACACAGAGTGTTGGACTGGATGGGCCATTGGCCTGATTCAACACGGCTTCTCTTATGTTCTTACCTGTAAAACTGTATGTGTGTGTGTGTGTGCAAGAAAGCTTACACTTAAAGAAAACTTCCTTGGTCTTAAAGGTGCCATGGGAATCGAACGTTGTTCTTCCACTTCAGACCAACACAGCTACCCACTCGAAACTCGATGTCCGGATTGGCATGGCACCAAATCAATCAAACGACCAGACTTTGGTATTTTTTTTAAAGCCTAATGTCTCTCCATCATGATAAATTATGTCTAAACGAGATGCCATCAATTTACTGATGCGATCGTTTGTAATTACACGGTGCCATCTGAAACACTTCCAGCTAGAAGCCTGTATTTTGGCAAATTTAGCAAGACCCCAGCTGTCTTTCCCTTTGATGGGCAGCCGAACGTGCGGAGGAGACACCTGTGAGCACCCTGCACCCATTCGAGAGGATTGTGATATGGAAATGGGAAGTGACACAAGGAGCAGAAGCGGTGTCGAGAGACCTGGGTCCCGCCAAATGTATCGGGCACGAAACCGCTCATTTTGTGAGGACGGTCAAATCCAATCAGCAGGGGAAACCTGCCATTTTGTTAAATGTGAGGTAGACAGAGAGAGCGTTGGATCTGGTTTAGGATGGCTGGACTGACCAGATTTACCTGACCAGTCCAGCCATCTTTACCTTCATTTAGCAGAGTGCTCCTTTTGAGCTGCAACGCAGCAGTGCGGCCTAGTCTAATGGTTACCACACGATCTCACAAATTGCACAGAGAGCCCTTTGCTTAAGTTAAGATACCAATACTGGTGGGTTTATTTAAAAGAAAATAAAAACATATAAGTATTGTGGAGAGAAAGAGTGACCACACTGTTCTAATTAACTAGATGGGTTTGGATTGTAGTAGACCATCTACTTAGTTCAGAGCAGCAGGAGAGACACCTTGCTTTTCCTCCTGATGAAGGTAGAATGAAGAGGAGAACAAGAAGGAAGGAAATTCCCTCAGTTACATTCTACTGGTTAGAGAGGGTGAGTGAGAGGAGAACAAGAAGGAAGGAAGTTCCTGAGTTACATTCTACTGGTTAGAGAGGGTGAGTGACAGCAAAACAGACAGGAAGGAGACGGATACTGTCCTAGCTATCTCACTTGCTCTATGGTGTCTGTATCTTGGAGGACTGAGCAAGAGACATCGCCAGTCTGTCCTTCTGACAGAGAGAAGGGGACTCTTTGGCATGATACCTCCCCTCCCCGAACCCCACCTTCCTCAGACTCCACTCCCAAAATCTCCAAGTATTATCCAACCCAGAGCAGGCAACCCTGGAATGGGACCCTGGTAGGCTTCCCAATCCCCAGGTCCCAGCGGGGGATCCCCCAGTTTTACAGGCCTTCCCCCCAACCCCCAGAAAGCTGGCCGGAGGGAAAGCCCCATGCCCACAGCCACCATGCAGCTCTAGATCTTGGCAGGCTTAGAAACCTGCAAACAGGTCCGTTTCAAATGTGTGTGCATGTGCCTTTAAGGTTGAGCAGGAAATACCTCATGGGAAGGGTCAGCAACACAGTGCCTTGGTTTGTTTTGCTTTCGTTTCAGAACAACTAAGTGTGTGTGTGTGTGTGTGTGTGTGAGAGAGAGAGAGAGGGAGAGAGAGAGAGCAGCGTAGCCCTGTTCTTTTCAGACGTGGTTGTGAACCAGACCCAGTAAGAGAGAGTGTGTGTGTGTGTGAGAGAGAGAGAGGGGTTGTTAATCCCCAGGTTTGGAGGCCCTCCTCCCACTTTAGGGTTATCAGAAAGTGAGGGGAGGGGAGCAGAGGGGAATGTCTACTGGGCAATTATTCCCTATGGAGAATAATTCCCATAGGGATTAATGGGGAATTGATCCGCTGGTATCGGGGGCTCTGGGGGGGGCTGTTTATTGAGGTAGAGGCACCAAATTTTTAGTATCGCATCTAATGCCTCTCCCCAACCCCCCCCTTTCAAGTTTCAAAAACAATTGGATCAGGGGGTCCAATTCTATGCGCCTCAAAGAAGGTGCCCCTATCCTTCATTATTTCTTATGAAGGAAGGCATTTAAAAAGGTGTGCTGTCCCTTAAAATGTGATGGCTAGAACTCTCTTGGAGTTCAATTAGGCTTGTCACACCCTTGCTCCTGGCTCCACCCCCCAATGTCCCCTGGCTCCGCCCTCAACGTCTCCTGGCTTCGCCCCCAAAGTCCACAGATATTTCTTGAATTGGACTTGGCAACCCTATTCCCTGGCTGCAGTAGCCATGAATGAATTTTCAGTGGCGAATACCCTTGCAATAAATGGCTGCCAATATAATTGCAATTCAAGTGGTCTCTGACTGCTTCTTCCATTATTCCTCAAAATTTGAAGTTACACAAGATGTATAGATTTCCACCAGCAGCTGAGCCTGGCTTGGCGGGGAAGGCGGGATATAAGTCGAATCAAATAAATAAATAAAACTATTCTGGGGTTGAGTCTTTGGAGGGTCCCTTTGCCATAGCATTGGGTTTTGCACAACTTTTCTTGGAAAGTCATCTTGCAATAAGAACATTGGGAACCAATATTATAAAATCCCAGTGAATGCAAAGGATGACTATGTATTTTGCTCAGTTTTAGTGATGGAAAGCCATGACTGTGTGTGGGAGGGGGGGGAGTGCAGGAACGCCACCTTATATCTTTCTGTCTTGCCTTGTGAATAATACAGGGCCGTAACTCTTCATTGATTACTCTGTTAAACATTTTAAAACTCTGTCATCAATTAGAAGGATGCTCCTGAATAATCAAGCAACGGCGGGGGGGGGGTGGTGGAATGGTGAATTGTTTTAAACACAAGTATTTAATACAAGTGGAAAGAAGGTGGAGGAGGAGCAGAGGAAGAGGAGAGGAGGAGAAGAAGAGGAGAGAGGGAAGGAGAAGGAGAGAGAGAGGAGAGGAGGAGGGAGGAGGAAGAGAAGGAGGAGGAGAGGAGGAGAAAAAGGAGGAGAGGAGGAGAAGGAGGAGAGGGAGAAGGAAGAGGAGAAGGAGGAGAGGAGGAGGAGATAGTAGGAGAGGAGGAGAAGGAGGAGGAGAAGGAGGAGGAGGAGGAGGAGGAAAAGAAAGAAGAGAAGAGAAGCCATGTTGGATCAGCCAATGGCCCATCCAGTCTAACACTCTCACTGATTTCCCACTCGCCTTATGTCACTCTCACGCTCCTCTTCTCTACGCGGCTTCTGTCAAATTTCACATTATCTGCCCTGGGGCTGCAACTCGCGTCGCCTTTTTCACATGGCAAACAGAAACTGGTTTTTAGAGAATCTCGTTTGCTGCATGAAAGAGGCGGAGCAAGTTGCAGCCTCGGGCAGCTTGTGCGGAATCCGACAGAAGCCCCGCTGAGAAGAGGAGCATGAGAGCGAGGTCAGGATAGTGGGAAATAGGTCTCTTTGTCACACAGTGG